>NW_017307061.1:257724-343484 GCF_000935625.1 Nanorana parkeri | reverse complement strand
CAAAATAGCCCCTTCTCCGCCCCCCCGCACCACCCCAAACCCAACCCCCCCAACAGAGATCATGTGGCCAAAGGCCTAGACTTTCAGTCACATGATCAGCACTAGAGGGAGTCTGGAGGAGCATTTTATTCAAGAAAGTGTAAGTATTTGCGCCGTTCTTCTACATGTTAAGTTAACACTTGGGTAAAGTCAGCTTTAAATGAATAATGGAGACATTCTAACCGCAGCCAAAAATAGCTAAATCAACAATATAAAACTGGAACTCTAAAAGGCTGTGCTTAGGGGTTATGTTATCAAATCTGCAAAGACTGACTTCTATATACAGATGCACTCTGAAAATATCATGAACTGTACAAACTTTCACATGGCAGTTCAACTGAAACAACAAATATCTGGCGAGTCTATCATTCCTTTTACTAGATAAAAACTATTTTCTGATAGAATAACTACAAAAAAGTGATATTAATATACAAGGCAAGAAAAGTAATAACGTAAACACATAAAAACATAAATTTAAAAAGGAACAATAAAAACATTCATTTAAAAAGGAACTCAAATTATAAAAGTTAAAAAAAATGAATTGGACAAAAGTTATCACAATAAAAAATGCAGCTTTACTGCAACACACACTTTCTCACAGGCCATATCCTCTGAAGAGAGTCCACTGTCCACCGCTAGTCCTTTTCCAGGTTGACGGCCATTATCATTTAGCCCTCTTTCTGTGACCCCAGGATGTAATGGACACACCCCCTGGGACAGTGTCACCAGATCAGTCTGGGCTCACAGTACAATACTGCAGAGAGTGCCATCACAAGTGTCCCACTCTCTGTAGTAATGAAGACCACCCATCACCAATGCTGGAGCAGAAAAGGAAAGACACCAGAAGATAGCTGGATTTAAGGTAATTATAAGGGATATGTAAAAAAATTGGTGTTGGGGAGTATTAATTTTTTTTAAAGTGGAGTTCTGGATTAAAAAGATGAAATGGTTTCTAATATTTATATCTGAAATCTTCAAAGTAAACAGAACAGGTTCTTTGTCTATTTCTTTTTTACGCAGTGTTGCTATACAGGTTGGAAAAAAAAAACCTTATAAGCTGATTCTTACCCAGTGGACTATCTGCTTACACTACACATGCATGCAGATTAATGTACACATGCAACAACATCTGCCAACTTGGATGAATATTCTTCAGTCTGTATTCAATACATGGGTAGTTTTGCCCCAAGGAAATATGAGACACATTAAGGCTTATTTAATAACTCAGTAAAATTGTTAAAGTAATGACTTGAAACAACCAATTATAATTCAATACTGTATAATGTTGTTAAGAGACTGTTTCTAATTGGCACTAAACTTTGTAGGTATTGATTGTGTTTTTTTATTTCCTAATTACTTAGGGGACACCAGTCATTAATGCCTCTATACACAGAAAGCAAGTAAGGTTTTTGTCACACTAGAAATGTTATCACTGGCATCAGGATTGCCAAGACACAACTCACCTTCTCCTATGGCAGTGGTCACTTGCTGTCCAAACAAACAAGGTGTCATCCCATTGCCACTCCCTCACCATCAATGAAGATTCTGCAGTGTTTTAGTCACTGAGGGAGATACTTCCATTAGGGAAAGTGGTAGCTTCCTTTCAGTGATTCCGCTGCTAGAGAGGTGTCGCCAGTGTCAGACAGAACTGGCAATGTGATAGGGTCTTAAGCAAGAGCCATCAACATGCTCGAACAGGGCCACTTCGGACCATGTTGGTGTCCTAGGCTAGACGGTTAGTGGCGCCTTCTCCCCCTCCGCATGCCCCCGCTTAATCATCAGGGCTTCTGAGTATGAGGAAGCATGTGCATAGGTGCTAACATTTAAAAAACAAAATTCAAACAGGAAAATATAGCGCTGTACGGCTACTATTTAAAAGGTGGTCAAAACCCTCAGGTGATTTTGTCCACTTTGGATTTAAGCACAGAGAAGGGATTTGGAGTCACACTTGGAGCACAGTGGATTTTTTTTGCACTATAAGAATAAGAGAGTGATGGACACAAGTGCTTATGTTGTAAATTGATTAATGATGGACGGACACTAGCACTTTTTTTGGTTGCAATTAGCACTCTTTTCATATTTATGATTAATGGACACAAAAGCCTTTTTGAATTAATATCTATTGATATCACAGATTTTTACAGATTTACATTACTGCAATAGTTAATGTTGAAATGTGATTGATATGTGTGATGTACACTGTAATTAGGTACATCACTTTATATTTTACAAATAATTAGGTTTCTTTGTATTACCCATTATTGAGCACACTTTGTAAGAGGTGGTTTTGGAAGAGTGTTTATTTGCCTTTTTAGTCTGGAATAAATAATGAATGATGTTTTAATCAGTATTCCATTGAACCATTTCCTTCTGATTTTTTTTTTTTTACAATGGGAGAAAATATGTCTCAAATTTGGTGTAAGAAAGTGGAGTAATAGACCCCTTCACCTCCATACTAAAATGACTAGCCCTTCTTTGACTTCCCAACAGTGGATCACCAGTGCTCATGTGTCTGTGTGGATGGGTAGTGTGGGTGAGCAGCATCTCAGCTCACTCCCTCTCACCAGCTCTTGCACTGCTTCCTCTTCTCAGTGCTACTTCAGGGCCAGACAAGGACCTGGCTTTGCCCCTTAAGGAGGCACTGGGCCCACCACCACAAACAATCACAGAGCAATATTCCTAATTCCCTTGCAGTGGGGGAAGGATTTGCATATGAAAAAGCAACAGGATTTGCATATGCATACGTTGCGGGTGTTGCATATGAATGAGCTATGTGCACAACATAACAGGACAGGACTGCTGGGCAACGGACAGACTAAGTAAGCCCCACAATGTGATCCCAGGAAACAGCCGTTGAGGGACAAACGAATAAAGAGCAGGATTATCTTGGCAAATCTGGGGCCATTGGTAAATATGCATGTGATCTCCCCCATGTGACAGTGCTCAGTCCTAAGCTACCAATCACCAGATTCAAACACTGTCACATGAGGAGCAGTGATGACATCCACCCAGGTAGGCTTTGACCCCATCTTGCACAGCACTTTGGGGTCATCCTGCAGTGGGGAGGCAGTGAGGGACTGTGGATCAGTGAATATACCTTGCTACACTGGTGGGCTCTCAGGTACAATCACTTTGCCCAAAATAGTTAAATGGCAATGTCTCTTTAAATGCAGTGGGGACTAATTCAAGTCAGGGATCTGGCTATACTTTCTGGAAAGACAGCCCAGCTAATAAAACTGACTGGACAGAATTAGTCATCTTTTGGCAGCTAAGTCACACATATGTATTTCTATTGTGAATTTGGCTGTTTGTCTACAGTTCTGCTTTAAATTAAATTTGTATTGTTAAAAAAAAACCAATAATTATATTTGTAAAATGCATCTGAAGGACGCCCATCCTTGCATCTAAACAGAAATCTTTGAATGTTCTACCATACAATATGAATTCTTGTACTGAATAAATGATTTCCACATTGGTAAGACTAGTAAGTACAGTGCTGCCGGTAAGAATGTGAAGAAAAAAGGATGTTTATTCATATTCATCCTTGTTTTTTTGGACATGACTATAACTGATCCTGTCTTAATGTTCATAAAAATAACAATCTGAGTGTGTCTCCGGTTACTGCCGTTTTAAAACAAAGTTCTCTAAATAGAAAGACATTAAGTAATTATTATTTACTGTACTGTATGCTGGAAAGCCCAGTTGAATGTTTTTGGGTGGCTGGGCTATGGTGTTAAGTGACTGAATGAATGAATAACTAAATAAATAATACGATGGCAGCAACTCTGTGAAAAGAACTTACACTTCACTGTTTTGTTTTGATCACACTTCAAATTCTTTCACCATATCTGCAAGCTATTGAACTCCCTCCTTGTCACCAAGAATCACAGTCAATAAGCAATTGATTTCTAGCAAAATCAATATGTCTTCATGAAAAAAATATATATGAACTACACTATGTTAAGGCTTATTTGAGAATTTAAAAATTAAAAATGGGAGCACAGAGGAACTGAAAGAATTATCATTTACGTTATTCAGAGTAACTAAACCACTTTCCTAAACTACGGCATTATTTACACTTGGAAAAACATAGATATATTACATAGAACATGCATGTAGTTAAAGGGGAACAATGGGCAAAACCAAAAATGACATATATAATGCAGTCTAACGCTAGCTGTCATGATCCAAGGGTGTAGAGCCTTTTTTCTCAATGCTGCTGCTTTCCCTGAGAGTGGAGTCTGACAGGTAGCTGGTGCTCTGCCAGGGGGGGGGGCTCACAGGAGTGTGACTTAGCTGCTAGCTACCTTCAGGTCAGACAACAGCTACTAACAGATGCTTAGGTGCATTGGTGCCAGGCAACGATGAACTGTAAAGTGATGAAGGCACTTGATACCGTGCAGCTGGAAGGTGATATTGGCAAATGCAGAGATGGGTAGTGGATGTACAAATGCAGCTGCAGCAGAGATTATGGGTGCTGGGGTGACGCCGTAGAGACCCAAACTGTGACTTCACCAAAGATGCAGCTAAGGCTGCAGGTGTATCAGGAACACAGTGAAAGCAGCAAGGATGTAGCTGTGTCTAGTCAGTAGTAGTTGCTGCTGGAGGCAGTGGAGCAGTAAGTTGGCTATATAGAAAAGATAGCTCTAGTAGCTCAGGTAGTTTGGATAGCTCAGGTAGCGAAGTAGCTCCTGGAAGCCAAGGTAGCACTAGTAGTAACTTACTCAATGCTCGAGCAGCGACAGTATATCCCACTCGAGTGTAAATGGGAGTTAAAGTCAGGTGACATGTCACATAATGCGTAATGCCAAAATGTAATCAGTCTGTGGCCCAGTCAGCTGGTCTGAAAAATCTGTGAGAATAAAACAGATCTGTGGGGGGCATTTTTCCATACATGCTGTTAGCATGGATGGAGAAATTGAGAACTTTTTCTTGGTCTGCCTGCAGGGTGTATGGCCATCTTAAATCTAATATCTAACACTACCCTCTACATAGGTTGACATTGCTATTGTCCAATGGAGGCTGCATTGCTCCTCCATAGATAGAGTGTAGCCACCCTAAAACAGGAAGTGTGATACTGGCCAGATCACTAGGTGAAAATAAAGGAATTTGGGTTTAGGTATGCTTTACATTGGTTTACATGTGAATGCTCACTTATGGGTGTTGTGACTTTACTTGGGTCACTGAGTGGATCTGACCTTTATCCATATCTTCGAAATAACAACAAATTTTTGTAATGACAATCTCCAAACACATACTTCTAGATAATTGCCAGCTTTGTATTCTTTGCATATCTTATTTCTCTTTTCTTCACCAGTCTACTGACAGTGGCCATGTTTACTAAGAGCAGATTACTAGCTCTCCTTCTACTTCCTGAAAATCTGGCACATGTGACTAGACATGTGACCATGCACTTCATCTCAGGGTAGGAAAATGCCTTTCCCTGAGATGAGATTTTCCATCAAGGCTCTGCTAATGACAAGGCAATCCCAGTGTGCATTGTGTTGGTAAACTGAAGTAATTTCCCCTTTCAAAGCAGGAAGTGAATGCTCTGCAAGTTTAAGTATTCCACAATCACAGCATTTTACACCTGACATGTCTATGTTATTATTAATCATCATACATAGAGGGATGCATTGGTAGAATTGGATTTGTGAGTGTAAAGGTCCGCTTTAATAGTAAAACTGCTTGAATCTGGAAAGATTTAGTTCCCCCTGAGCTCTAACACTGATATTTTGGTTGCAGCAGTGACAGAGGAAGGAGCAGATTGGAAGGCCTGGAAAGCTGATTATTTTAATCAAAAGGGGAGTCCTTTGATTCTTGATATTGGTTGGAAGAAAGTTGATTCCCAGATACTTGAATCTGTGACAGTCTCTACACTGAGGGGAATGGGTGGAGAAAGTCAACTTCTTGATACGAATGGAGGAAATTGTAGCCCAATTACATGACAGATATTCAGTGTTTGAAGAAGCCTGGAGCGGTTGGCAGGCCTTTATGAACACTATATATTCTCTCTGAGGCAGTTAAAGCAGCATGGAGGATCAGGGTAGAGGAGAGGAGCAGGGAAAGGAGAGAATGCTGTTTTGTTTTCCTTTTTTTCTTTTATGTTCTTTCTTTCTCTTCTTCTCTCTTTTCCTCCTTCTTCTTCCCATGAATAAGTAGGGAGGAACAATAAGGTTATAGGGGTGGGGCCGGGGAACGGTGGTAGAATGGAGTGGAGAGGCATGAGCTGTCACAACCTCTACTCTGTGTTAGAGGCTGGAACTTTGTGGATGGCTTGGACCAATGGCAAAGCGCCATTGGTCCAAGCTGTCCAATCAAAAAAAGAAAAGAAAAAAACATTAAAGACATCAATCTCGATGCTTCACCAGTGACAAGCAAGCGAGGGACAGGGAGGCTCCTCCCTTCCTCCTCCCCACATAGCTTGGTTACTGAGCTGGGGGTGGGACTTCGGCAGGATTGGGTGCAGCTTCGGTGGGCTGGGGGCGGGGCTAGGGAATGCCTCACCCAGCACAGAAAGCACAGCATGTCACTGCTACACAAGTGGTGGCACTTATATAGAGCAAGAAATTATGCACTTGAGATATTGCACATAAACAAGGAGGTGGGATGTATGACTCACGTGTGTAGGGATTTGCACAAGTTGACTATGTATCCACGGGCGCCAGAATGAGGAGGTGGTGGTGGGTGCAGGAGGGGGAGAGGAGGGAGGTGTGTGGATATCGAGTGAATGGTTGCTGCCTGGGATATCTGAGATGAATTGGTTGGGACTTCAACTGTGGGCAATAGATGATCGCTCAAAGGTCTCCCATCAAAGAAAGGGAGACAGAATGGGAATTGAATCATGAAATAAGAATAGAAGCTATATTGTATGTCACCGCTGACCACATTTATTTAATTGTACTTAATATAATTAAACCAGAAAGTTGTTCCAGGTGAATGCTTTTTCTCTTTTTATGTGTAACCTATGTAAGTTTTACAATTCAAACTTTTTTTGAATTGAACGAAAATGAATCGATTAGTGGTATTTTCATACCGAAAAAATCACAGCAAGAACAATCCACATGTGCAAACGAAAATCCGTTCTGTCGATCGACAAAATCCGGTCAGTTGGTATTGCTAACGAACGATTATCGAAATCAACATAGGTCTGTCATTGATGGGCTACTTGAGCTGGAATCGAACTAGGGTTCTTGGCAGCAACGAAAATCTTTGATCGAAAATCTATAGGTGTATGGGCAGCTTTAGTTTTACCAACTATTATAACTGAAATGATGGATTCTACCATATCCAGATAATTATTATCAAAGTACAAACAAAAATGATAAATGAATATCTATTTTTATTTTTAGAGGCTAGCATACGTTTCATGTAGACTGTAATAATGATATCTGGGTTCTCAGAAGCACCTGGCTTGTATCAGATATCTTTCTGGCACAAAATCTATATCAAGTTACAACAGTACTGTATGCTGTTTTTTTATGGCTTACCATATGTTTGCATCTGCTTTTCGCATTTACTCCTTTAATTCTACACTAATTTCCTTTTTCCAACATTTTTTTTACTTCTCTGGACATAAAGTGAAGACCTTTTGAAAAGAAGACAAAAAAGGATGGATTTCTGTTAACATTACCCCAAAATCTACATAAACGTAAAGGTAACAAGAGTTCACTTCTGATGAACAGCCTGATTATAATTATGTTAACAAGTCAAAATCTGGCCCAGTCTGTATTTTCCAGTACAGTTTTTCTCTACATTTCTACCTCTCCTAATGTGAATTACAGTCACCCCATATGTTATATACATGAATATACATGTGTTAAGAATTGATACACTTATGGAATATGTCTGGAGCCAAGGGTATGGAGAAAACTAAACAAAAGAGTGACAAAAGCCGTGTTCAGTCTTCTAAATATATACAATAAGGAAGAACAAGCAGTACAGTGTCACTAATTCCTTTGCAATGAATTCCATCCAGGATGCTAACAAAATGTTTTCATTCAACTATATTTTAATGCTTATTTTTAAATGACTTACAGTTAAAGTATAAAGAAGACAAAAATAGTCATACCAATTATATGTTAAAAGTCAAAGTATGGGAAAAGTTATGTGATTTTATCGAATGTATTGATAGGCACCATATAGCCAAATATTAAGGTAGGATTAAACTCTCAAACTTTTTTCAATAATGAATACAGATCAAACAAATACACATTGCCCAGAAAATTATTTCTTTATTTTTTCTCCCCAATTATTTACAATCATGTTACCAAACAGCTGGCTCCAATTCTCTCAGCTCAGCTTCCCTGAACTTCATATCCAGTACAAGATCACAAGGGACAGAGCAGAGTCTCCATCAGCTGTCCATTTAATAGCTTGGAGAAGTGAGAAGGGAGGAGCAGAGAACTGGCTTGCCTTGCCTGCGTGTTTGTAGAGACGCACAGCTTACTAGCACACACAAGATATACTCCATAGGACCCTTCATGGGAAAGGAGACATCCTAAAACAGTATATAAGGGCCAGTGCTCAGGAGACCAGCTGATTCTGTAGGAAGCTAAAACTCTTAAAATATCAAGGAACTACATCTATTGTAAGTGATTTAATAAGCATTTGATATAGCCTAAAAACCTTTTTGACTTTAATATAATTTTAAAGATAATTAGAACTAGGTAACATAACTATGTATCTTCTTGGACCGGTGGTCAGGATTTTCCTTTCTGTATACATCAAGGAGTCAGATATATAAAAAGGGTATATGTGGATGTGGCAGTGGTTAAAGTAGGTTTATAAAATACAGAATTTAAAGGGATGTAGTCCAACTCCCTAGTTTGTTATGTGTTTTTGTATGGGGTTAACTGCACACAGGGTGCTGTCATTTCATTTAATTAGAAAAATGGATTATAATAGGCAACATTACACTGTAATGTTGCCTATTATATTATATTTCTCTGATTAAATGATTATAGACAGGGCTGTCATCAGGGGGGTACGGCCCATACCCATTTGAGGGGCTTGGGCAGCCTGTGGGGCCCCTTACATGGGTATCGGCTGTACCAAGGGTGGCATGGCAGAGCAGGCTGGGCCCCAGCAGCAGCAGGTAAGAGGAGTTGGGAGGAGGTGAAGAAAAAGTGACCACCACCAGCCCACCTGAGACCTTGCAGAGCCCACCATAGAGAGTCACAGATGGGCTGTGCAGGATCTATGGTGGGCTCTGCAGGGCCACTCTTAGGTGGGCTCTGTGGGGTCTCAGGTAAGTCCTGAGTCCAGTGCGGTACTAAGTCCTGAGTGCAGTGCATTAGTAAGCCCTAAGTGCAGTTTGTTACTAAGTCTAGAGTACAGTGCATTACTAAGTGCTGAGTCCAGTGTGTTACTAAGTCCTGAGTCCAGTGAGTTGCTAAGTCAAGAGTCCAGTGTGTTACTAAGTCCTGAGTCCAGTGCATTACTAAGTCCTGAGTCCAGTGCGTTACTAAGTACTGAGTCCAGTGCGTTGCTAAGTCCAGAGTCCAGTGCGTTACTAAGTCCAAAGTTCAGTGCGTTATTAAGTCCAGAGTCCAGTGCGTTACTAGGTCTACAGTCCAGTGCGTTACTAAGTCTACAGTCCAGTGTGGTACTAAGTCCAGAGTTCAGTGTGTTACTAAGTATAGAGTCCAGTGCGTTACTAAGTCCTGAGTCCAGTGTGTTACTAAGTTCTGAGTCCAGTGCGTTCCTAAGTCCTGAGCCCCATTGTGTTACTTAGTCCACAGTCCAGTGAATTAATGTGACATTAGAGTGTAAGCTCAGTTGTACCTAGACTGATATGACTTGATCAGTGTTCTCTGTACAGCACTGTGGTATATGTCAGAGCTATATAAATGTATTATAATAATAATACAAATAATAATAATAGTGTGAGACGGTGGTGGGGGTGTAAGCTCCTCTGGTGCAGAGACTGCCAAGGGCGGGGGTTGGGTTGCCAGTGTTATCCACTCCCATGCCCCCCCTTCCCTCTTGAGAGGGGGGGGCTCAAGATGAAATCTTGCACCAGGGCCCTTTGTTCCTTAGGTCCACCACTGCACGTCTCTGTGGTTGTTCTGGTTGTTCTATATTGTTAATAACTTTTTGTAAGTGAGGTCTTGAGAACCAGACACAGTATTCTAAATGAGATCTAACTAAAGATCTATATAGGGGAGTCAGGCCCTCCTTCCTCCTGGTGGTGATCCTTCTAGTGTTATACCCTAGAATTCATTTTGCTTTCCACACTGCCAGGCCACACTGTTTGCTATTTTGCAACCATCTGTAATAGTCACCCAAAATAATTCTCCTCCGCACTTTTGGCCAACACACTTTTCCATCAATATTGTACTTTATCAGAGGAATCTTTTTCCCTAAGAGCATTGTTGTGCATTTAGAAAAACTGAATGTTCTAGCTCAGGGGTGGCAAACTCCGGCCCTCCAGCTGTTGTGGAACTACAAGTCCCTTGAGGCTTTGCAAGATTCTCACAGCCACGGGCACGACTCGCAGAGGCAGATGCATCATGGGATTTGTAGTTTCACCACAGCTGGAGGGCCAGAGTTTGCCACCCCTGTCTAGCTATACTAAATCATGTTCCATGACCAAAATGCGATCTATTTTACGCACAAGTTGTAAAAACTAAATAATGAGAATCCAAATAAAGTGTACCTGCTATGGTATGTGTAGCATCTAAAAATGTTACGGTGCCAAAGCAGTACCCTGAAAAACCCTTTGCCCTGAATTCCTTCTGAAAATAGTAGTACATTCCTGTGCCTACAAGCTCAAGACAGTATATCTGCAGGGTCATATCACCAAAGGCACTGCTACCTTGGACTTCTAGTCTCACAAGTGATGGAGTGAGATTTGGTGATATCACACTGTGCTGTTTACTTTTCTCCTTGCTGGAGAGGAAGCTGTACCTTAAGAACTGCAGAGACACATCTCACTGCTTCTGCTTTATTCATTCTATGCATCTGTGCATTTGCTGCATCTTAAATATTCATCTAACGGTCATCAGATCACTGTTATCAGGGAGGCAAGTCTGACATAAGGGAACCAAAGCCCCATCTCTACCAAGATGGTCCAGGGAAAGTAACACATTTAGGTGTTTTTCAAGCTTATTTTAAAAGCATTTTAAACATTTTTATGTCCGTTTGTGTGCATTTTTGCAGCATTTTCCAGACGTTCAGCTTCTGCTTGTGACGCACATTTGAGGTTCTTTCTATTGAAGTCTATAGAAACAAAAGCACTCAAATCTGCCTGAAAGGTAGCTCATGTACTTTTTCAAGCTACAGGTGCGTTGCCATAAGTGACAGAACAGTCAGGTGTGAACATTAGCCACAGAAAACAATTGGATTCTTTGTGTTGAGTTTTTTGTCGATTTGAGCTAAGTCTACAAAACACCTACAGTAGGTGTGAACAAGGCCTAAAGTGGAACTAAATTCCACATTTACCCACCTTTGCTCCAGTGGTGCGACATCTGTGAGCTCCTGACACCTTCTCCCCAGCTTCTTCTGGGTGTGAGGTCTTTAGTCATCTTGATCACATGGACGTTCATTCATCCTGGCACCAAGTTGCATGAGCAGCTTTCTAGTGTTTGTTATGTTGCAGAAGAGATATAGAGTGAAACAAATGAAGCCTTAACACCAGTTTTCTGGTGGTATGGACCTTTAAAAGGTCCTGCACCTAAGTCAAAAAAGCCAACAGCGTCCTTAACAACCAGTGACGGAAACTGCTGTCAGCATCAGTGGTTGTTAAGGAAACTGTTGTCTGTAGCCAACAGCTTCCCTAACAACCAGTGATACTACAAGTGGGTAGAGCCTGATGGGTAGGCTGAGGTATTAGTTCCCCATCAGGTCTGCTCTGCTGCTACTTTACAACAGGCAGTGGGAGGATTCCGTAGCCAATAGCAGGCTTGCTATTAGCTATAGAATCTGCTCGCTGTCAATTAGCAGCATAGTGACCTGATTGGGACCTAGTACCTCAGCATCCGCATCAGGCACTGCGCACCCACATTATAAACAATCGTAACGTGTGAATAGAGTGCCCGACCGATAGTACTGTACAAGTACTGTACAATCGTACGACTTTTGGCGGTCAAGCATGAAAACTTTGGTCGATCGTACGATGTTCGCATGGTTGGTGGCGTTTCCGTCCCTCAAAAGTCGTACGATTACCACTGCACATGCGCAAGCGAAAATAGTTGCGGTCAATTACCGCTGGTCGTCCAGGTGTTTTTTTTAACTACCGCTAATTGAACCTTGTGATAATCGGGGCAGGATGGGGCCGTCGTACGAAAATCGTAAGACGGTTCGATCATCGGACGAAATGTTTCGTCCAATAATCGTAAGGTGTATGGGCACCTTTAGTCCTCAGCCACTGTGCCTGTTTGTGTGACAGGTACAGTGGCTGGGCAGAGAGCTTAGTCAAGCTGAGCCTGTAATTTTATCAGGCTCAGCGTTACTGAGCTGCACTGAGGACGGAAAGTTGATTTAAACACTGGCCTCAATGCGCCTCCACACAATGCGCCTCCACACAAATGTAATGCTTGCGCCAAATTCATGTATCTGTTTAATACCGGGTACATGATTTTGAGGCAACCAATAATATTTTGTCGTGCAGATGCATGACCAAATTCTAAATAGTGTCTTAGACACTCTTTATGAATTAAAAAGAAACAAAGCGCTAAAGGTAGCTGTATGAGCAAAAGAATATGCTATAATTGATTCTGGCGAGGTCAGTATGGAAGCTAATATATAAGTATAAAGCAGGACTAGCTTCATAAACAAGTATAAATAAAACCAGTCTAACCAAAATACAAAAAACAATTAGAGCCACTAAAATTCATTCCGATGGAATAAATAAACAAACAATGTTTAAAACGTCAAAATCAGTGTCCAGTGCTTAAAAAATCCAAGTGAAAGGTGGTTTCCATGTGCAAATATAAAAATGTGCAAAAGTAGCAGTGTACTTGAGATTGATCCAAACTGTCCCTCTCGGGTAACAGGTGAACGGTAGGTTCCGTGTGCAAATGTACAAATGTGCAAAAACAGCAATGTGCTTCGAATTGTTCCGAACTGTCCCTCTCGGGTGGGTACTCACCAGAGTAAAGTTGGTAGAAAACTTTTAGTGAGTGGTGCCGGGATTAGGTTTTAGCACAGACGTATTCCCCGCGGGTCTCAGCAGCTGAAGCAGTTGATTTTCTCCTCCAGTTGAAATATCTCTGAAAAACCCTGCGGGACAAACGACAAAGTATATTTTTTATTCCAAAAAAACCGGACTCCTCATCTGGGAGATATAGCCAAACGGCTTAGAGGAGAAAATCAACTGCTTCAGCTGCTGAGACCCGCGGGGAATACGTCTGTGCTAAAACCTAATCCCGGCACCACTCACTAAAAGTTTTCTACCAACTTCACTCTGGTGAGTACCCACCCGAGAGGGACAGTTCGGAACAATTCGAAGCACATTGCTGTTTTTGCACATTTGTACATTTGCACACGGAACTTACCGTTCACCTGTTACCCGAGAGGGACAGTTTGGATCAATCTCAAGTACACTGCTATTTTTTGCACATTTTTATATTTGCACATGGAAACCACCTTTCACTTGGATTTTTTAAGCATTGGACACTGATTTTGACGTTTTAAACATTGTTCGTTTATTTATTCCATCGGAATGAATTTTAGTGGTTCTAATTGTTTTTTGTATTTTGGTTAGACTGGTTTTATTTATACTTGTTTATGAAGCTAGTCCTGCTTTATACTTATATATTAGCTTCCATACTGACCTCGCCAGAATCAATTATAGCTTATTCTTTTGCTCATACAGCTACCTTTAGCGCTTTGTTTCTTTTGATCATACTAGGTTCCACCTTTTTTCAGAGCAGCTTTGGGTATAGGTATTCACATATATTCACATTTATTCACATTTATTCTTACTTTATTAATTTAATTTATTTAATATATTACTAAATTTTATTTTTCCAGAAGCGCAGATTTATTTGTTTACACTCTTTATGAATTACCCACATAGCCTTCCTGCTAACATTTTTTTACTTTTTTTTTGGTTCTGCTTTAATTATTTTATTTGCAGGCTATCTGTAAGATTGCAGTCACTGGCGTCACAAGGAGGGTGCGGGGGGTGCAGTCATTTTGGTGTCACTCCCCTCTGAAAAGTTGGGCGCTCGGTCATGGACCGAACGCCCGACAGTATCAGGAGAGAGGAGGGGACCCGGCAGCATACCTTATCCCGCCGGGTGCCTGTCCCCCCCTCCCCGTCGTCCATCATCAAGATGGCCACCGGCAGGTATGAAAATACTGTTGCGTGTGCGCGATGATGTAATCACGCACGCGCGTGGTGACGTCACGCGCATGTGCAGTGACATCTCGGCGGGGTGACATTCGGTTACCGATCCGGGTGTCACCCAGCCTCGGGACGCCCCTGATTGCAGTAATACACAATTTCAAACATACATAGGAAACATGTGCTATACCACTGGCCACAGATTTTGTGCTAAGACAAACTAGGCTACTTTGTACATGTGAGAACCCACCACACACACATATGCAACCCAATTAGGTTCCCAACCTAATTTAGTTTAATTTTACTTTATTAGTTTAAGAAACACTCTTCTGGGCCATAGTCTGTGACAGCGAACACTGAAATCCCAGGACTGGTTCTAACATTCAGCAACTACTACTATGGTAATAGTTTAAAGGCTCATTCACACAGGCACAGAGTGCTGCACACTGTAAAAGGGGTTAAATCTCTGTGCCTGAGAGCCATGAAAGAAAGTCCTGGAGCAAAAGGCAAAAGAATAGGCGAAAGGACGGCATGACAGGGTGGGCAGGCAGTCAGGTAGAAAAAGGGTTAAGTTAGCCTAAGGAAGGTGCTCGGGTGTCACTTACCGTGATTGGCTGGGTCAAGTGGTCCAGGAGGAGCATCCAGGGGGGTTAGAGCAGGAGGAGGGGTGATCTAGGCAGTTGGGAGTCAGCATGGGCCAGTGGTTTAAGGGGGTAAGCAGAGATCTTCGGTGGTTGAGTAAGTGGTGCCTGCGCAGACCTCACGCCAAAGAATAGGTTACAGAGAAATTGTTGTTTATGGTGATAATTAATGTTTGAACGGAAATTATATATTTAAAGATATTTTATAATAAGCGGCTGCTACAGCCATTTTATATCCAACCTGGTATGGTCCATTATTTAAGGTGGGCATGGGTCATGGAGGGGTTAAGGGTTGTAGTCAGCAGTTGGTGGTTGGGTCATAGGACGGCTGTGCCTTACCCTGTCATGTTCTGTGCAGCTGTCTGTACAGCCTGTATCCAAGGATGTACCTGTACTCATGTATGCTTACAAGCATACAACTGCCATTGCTTTGTACAGGCGGGATAAACACGGACTGTATTGTCCAGGCGCTGAGATCTGGCCGTTTTTTTACAGTGTACGGACCTCTGCACCCCTGGAATGAGCCCTTATACTGGCATATTAGAATTTAATTTCATTCAGGTTTGAGGCAGATGGGAGTTTGTTTTTCAAAGTTGTTTGTTTTTCAAATTTGGAAAACCTGTGATAATCGACAAAAGAGAACGTGAGATTAACAACAATAAAAATCTACTTTTTAATTTCTGCTTCTGAAGACCAATCAAGGCTGATAACCATTTCCTCACATTTTCTAAGTATAGAGCAATACCTAGGTCTCATTTACACAGGCATGCACATCCGTATGAAACATGTAGTTGCGTGCAGCCTCCTGTACATTCCCATGGGAGGATGCGGTTGCACGTGGCTACACGCTAACCTGAAATGTGTAGGTCTGGGTGCCCGCACTTGGATGCAGAAAATATGAATGTGCAGCCATGTCCTCCCATAAGGACCTACAGGTGGCTGCACGCAATTACAGGCTGCACCTGTCCCTCCTGGGTGCAGGTCTCTGTGCCGTATGGATGTGCAGGCATGTGTGAATGAGGCCGTATACAGTAGATATCCCTTCATACCAATGAAGGCGACATAATCTCATTTTCAGTATATGAGAAACTCATTGCTAAAGCAAGGCATTTCTTTGTCCTGAGCCCTGTGATGTGGAGTCATATCACGCAGCTGCATCACAGGGAGACTTTCCATACTGCCAACTAAAAGAAAACTGTTAATATAAATCGTTCATTTTATCAACCACAGTAAGCAGAAAACCATATCCATGCAATAAATTTCTTCCAGCCTCCTGTCCAAACACACCACAGACCAACTGTTCCAACCCTGGAATAAGTTTTGAAGCAACTTCACTAGTGCTTTGTACTAAGAAGTGCTAAAAATTGTGTTAATGTATTATGATCCTAATAGTAAATAGAGGGGAACTCACAAAAACTGGGGCAGCAAGAATCTGGAGCAGTTGTCCACGGCAGCTTTCATTTTCAAACCAGAAAATGGAAGCGTATTGGTTGCTGTGCAGAGCTGCGCCACATTCTATCTGCTCCAGTTTGAAGTACATTTCCCTCACAGTTTCTTTAGAGGGAGTAAGCAGAGAGCATTGTGTGAATGTGAGAGTGTGGAAAACCAACCAGTCCACACAGAAGCAATGTCCAACGTTATTGTTGATGTGGTTTGTTTTGTTTTATTACAGAAAATATTTAGAAATAAAACACATTGTAAAAAGAGAAACATAGCACAGACACAGCTCCCTCCGCACCCTGCAGGCAGCACAAGGCGCCTTTCCTCTCACAGCAAGTGCTGTATCATCCCACTGGCGCTCCCTAGTGCCTGAAGATTACACTGCTGCTCCCTCACACAATATACAGTATATGACGCTGCTTTGCAGTTCAGACACACAATTTATTATTTATTATTGGCATTTATATTACAATCTAAGGTCCCTTTCTCACATGCTTACATAGGGGGGCTGATTTTAACCTACCAGCATGTTTTTAGGGTGTGGGAGGAAACTGGAATACCTGGAGGAAACCCATGCAAGCGCAATACGTTATTTGTCCTTTCAAATTGCTTTTACAGGATCAGTTCACCCCAAACTTGTATTTGATTCGTAATCTGACAATGGTAAGATAAAATGCAACTAGTTTAGTTTTAGGTAGAGTGGAGAAGGATTAGAACAGTTTGTATTGCTGTCTTTGTCCCCGTTGAGATTCAGCCTCCTGGCGACCATCTATTTCCGGTGACCCTGCTGACCACCAGGGATTTCCCTCTCTTTGGAGGGATTTTCTTTCACTTGCTGTTGCGCTGTCAGACAGGAAGTGCAGGGAAATCTCCATAATGAGACAAAGATGACAGCTCATGTGTAAAAAGATTCATGTATGGCCATCATTCACTGGTTTATTGTTATTATTATTTAGGGCATATTTACATTATGTTCAGACCAAATCTGGACCAGGAAATGTTTTGTCCGCACCAAAAACACATCCTAATGTATTCCTATGGTATTTCTGAGCTCAGTTCATACCACCGCGTTAAGTTCCACTGTGTTTAAAAAAAAAGTACTGCATGTCACATTTTGTCTGGTCTGGAATGCACCAAACCGCATGCAAGAGATATAAATGCACTGGAATGCACCTGAAAGTTCATTGACACACACACAAAAAAAGCATTGGAATGCAGCAAAAATGCACTGTGCCTCGTCTGCAGAGACGCACCCAGATCTGGTCCGGACATGGTGTAAAAGGGACTTAAGGGTTAATTTGCACGGTCACAGAGGGCCGTACATGTGCGTGTTTATGTTCCCCAGAGTCACAGGTGTTCCATGAAGCCACGGCCAGCATCCTGTAAAAAAAATCAATGACAGGCTGACATCTTATTATTTACATCTATACAGGGACAGATGCACGGACCGGGACTCAAACAGACTGCATCCAGGGCCGTGCATTCATTCTTGTATGGATGTAAAGCTCCGATGCGCACAAAAGAAAAAAAAGGTTTTGGTTTGAGATCAACCTCAATGAATGACTTCATTTCCTCTCAAATGTAGCCCTCCAGTCCTGCTCCCCGGAACTTCACTGTTTGGCCCTGCACCGCAAAACCTTTGCAGGAAAAAGTCTCTGCACATCCATTGTATGCACCCCTCTTGTCCAATTCACACCTATAGCTGGTACCATATTCTTCTAGATGGCTGGGGCCACCATAAATATGGGCATAGTCATAGGAATGAATGGGGGTAGTGGCAGCGTCCACAGTAGGAGCTGGGACTTTCTTTCTGCAAAGGCTGTGCGGCTCCAAGTTGGACAGCATAGTGAATATTTTGGGAGTTGGCGAAGTTAAGTATTGAGGGCAACATTGAGGGGAAGATGGATGTGGGGGGTATAAATGATAATTTTACTATAAGTGTAGTTGTCCTTTACGTTCATGTTAGGTTTCCTGCAAGCCTCTCCTTTACATTCCTTTAAAGCCTGAAACATGAAACTGTCAGAACAGTCTGTCACATCAAAGACCCAGATAAGTTGCACCCTATAATTTGTGGCTACTTTACAAAGCTCACAAGGCTAAATGGGCCATTAAATCCCTTGCTGCTGAGGGTTTTCATAACTTGTTAGTCGTCACCTCATTTGCCGGACACTAAAATCAATGTGATGATAATGAGATGATGACCTCTAAAGCTGGCCATACATCCACAGTTTTCTTTCATTTACCCTGCGAGCTAAACAAAAGAAATCTAACAGACTCCTCCATCCACGCTAAACAGCACAGCTGGACAAATCTCCCCTGCTGGACTACTGAATTGTGACGCCCAGAGCTGTCAGAATACCTGAACAGTGCCGGCATCTGATTGGATGCAGTCACCGTTTGGCTGACAATTTTTCACTTGGCTCCTTTGACAAAGATGATAAAACTTACCTTTTGATAGCCAGATGGTGCTGGCAGTGTCACCCACAGATCAGATTTTAGGAGCCAGCAGGAGTTGGTTGAAATTCAAGCAGAGTATGGCCAACATAAGTATTTAAATGTCTCAGCAGCGAACATTGCTTGTGTATCCCTCTCATCAGTCACCTTTTTCCAGCAACCAGTGAAGAAACTTTGAAATTTCAGCTGGTATGTCAGGACCTATTCACAACTCTCCAGTACGATGTGTTGAGGAAATGCTTGCATCACCACAACACAAGATAATGCATGCTAAAAATGTCTATTCACATGAAGCCCTCATTCACATGGGTAACGGCTGGCCCGTACACATCCGTGCTGCGTGCAGGGCCGTATCGGGCCGCTCCCGGGAAGGAGAGGTGCTGCGTGTGATTATACGCAGCAGCCTATCCTTCTCTATAGGAGTATGCGGCCCTACGCCGGCCTAACCTCACCTGATCTGCACGTCTGTGCGGGTGCCGATGTCCGTACTTGTACGCTGACAGGATGGATCCCCATTGAGAAGGACAGGCTGCTACATACAAATCACACTGCACCTGTCCTTCCCGGCAGCTGCCCGATACGGCCGTGCACGCAGCACGGATCTGTACCGGCCGGACGTTTCTCATGTGAATGAGGGCAAAAAGTTCAAATAAAGCCGTAACTTTGTTTATAGGTTTTGAATAGAGTTAGAGGGATAAGAACCCCTGTCAGGAAGGACAGGTGCTTTGTCCCTGTTAGGGAGATTCCTCTTGTGTATTTTTCCTGATGATTGTAATTACTGAAGGTGAAAGAAAATCTAAAATTTTGGGTTGTCATCAGAACAAGAGTAGAGGGGTAACCTTCTAACCTTCTAATGGCGACTCACCAAGACGGATCAGTGTGAATGGCCACAAAGGGATAATGGCGCTTTTATCAAGAACAGCATTACAGACAGTTGCACACTGTTTAAAAATCATCTAGGGCTATTTTTCATTCTAGTAATGTAATACATTATTAATAATTGTGAGGACTGGCTGCACCTTGATGCACTTCTGGTTAAAAATGCCGGAAACCCAAATTAATGTATATGGACGTACATTTTTAAACAGTAAGAAATACAGTATATCATTAAGATTTTTTTCCTTAATGGAAGAAGCCTGCTATAGATGATCTGTCTTTGCTACGTTGTCTTTATCCTTATATTGCTTCATGAGTTCCAGACTTCAAACAAACATGCACATACTGGATAAGCATCTTAGGACACATAATATGCACATACTTTCTGGTCAGTGACTCATACATTCTCAAGCATGGGTATGGATGACCATGAACCATGTACAGTCAAAAGCAAGTCAACAGTTGTAGCTCCCATATTTGTATCCTGACAGATTTCCTTTAAAGTGAACATGTAAGGATACTGTATAATATGGGAATTGCCATTTTTACTTCACTACCTTAAAAGTAAATGACTTGGACATACGTTTTTGGCTGCATGCTTGTTTCAGAACTGTGACTCACTAGGTAGCAAAGCAAAACACAGGATGACCCCCTAAGCGCCTGCACTTTAAAATGCAAGTCAACAATGGCATCGCCCGCATTTATATTCTGACAGGTCTAGTTTAAGACATCTGTGTATTACATGACAAAAAGGCATGTGATATCTTTTTCTTGTATTTTTCATTTTCTGCATTATTTTTGTTAATTTGTTATGCATGCATATTTGAGGGGTAAGGTTATGTAAATCTATATGTGTATGTAATTACATATGAAAATAATTTTCCTATAGCTTTCCAATAATAGGAAGAGTGTCACTTGGCACACACTATAATAACAAATGACAACTAACACTGGCCACCTCAAGGGCCAGCAATAACCAGGACCTTTAAAGCACTTCACCTCCACTTGTTGCAAGCATTTTAAGCAGCAATCCCATACACAACAATGCTATGCTCTATGAAAGAACCACAATTATAAGTCCTGCCTGTGACAGAACTGTTCTTCTACAGGAATGAGCCATAACAGCTCTCCCATGGCATAGGAAGGAACCTGAAATAACAAACCTGACAGTTACAACGCTGCTACAATACAGGAAAGAACCCAAATTACAGCCATGCCAGTGAACGCACTGATCTCCTACAGTGAACAATCCCAATTAACAATTCTCCTTGTGGCAGCACTGGTGTCCTGTCAATGAAGCCCAACTAGCAGCCCTGCTTGCGACAGCACTGCGCTCCTGCGGGAAAAAACCCCAAGTAAGTGGCAAAACTTTTACCCTGCAGGAAAGAACCTAACATAACAGTCCTTCTATGGCAGCACTGCTTACCTGCAGAAACGAATCCCAATTACAGCTCTGGCAATGACAACTACTAGTCCATCAGGAAGTCCTCCAAGACATTGATGCAGAAAGAAAGTCTATCTTATAAAACACATTACACTAGGTTGTAAACCACCTCTAGCCATGCAACTCAGGCACTGATTGCCATAATCAGTATAATTCACTACAAAGGAAGGTACAATGACAATAAAAGAAGTTTGGTGGAAAAAAGGCACATTGAATCCTTCTAAATGCAAAAGTCTCCCTATTGGCAACTACAATTGGCAACTCAACTAGAGAGACTGGCCTCAGCTGCTCTACCTCAAAGACTGCTCAATTTTCCACTTTCAAAAAAGCCAGAACAACTGATCTGCAAACTCACTCCAGGTTAGTAACTCAAAATCCAGGAAAATATCATTTTAGGAAATAATAATATACATAATACTCTGAATGCGAAGTTTCATTACTACAGCGGAAACATTAACATGGCACTCTACGATCTCCCAAGGACATGGGGATCAGGTGACAAATATGTCATGTGTAAGGCTACCTAAGACCTCTTCTTACTATTGTCCTCTCAGCATAATTGAAAAAAATACATAGTAGTAAATACTTAATACAGTAGCAGTAACAACAATACTATGATAGTTTTCCACTGCACATCAGACAAATGTGTATACCATCTTATTAAAGCTACACAGCTTTCAACGTCCTTACTGTATGTTGTTTGGTGGGCATGGTTTGAATTTACTTATAGCACCTCGTCTGGGTCTTACATTTTAATTACAATACACATTTACACAGCAGGGAGCCATTACCTTGAGGAGATAAGTGTCTGTTCAAATCGACAGGTAGCTCTACTGCTAATTGTCAAACATCACTAATTTATTGCCGGTCAAACAGTAGCAAGCTCTGCACTGTAATTAAGGTAGAATAACAATACTGGAACAACAAAATGTACACCTTCATGGGGGGGCTGCAGTGAAATGCATTCAGCACGCAGTCCAGCCACAAGCATACTCCTTTTGCCCCTGGGTGTGAACCTAACAATACTAATTTAGAGGAAGTCATGAAAAATCTATTTAGAAAATAAGTAAATAACCTTGTATATAGTTATGCTCACTAATTACAGATATTTTCATTTTTTGTCTTAGGCTTGTTGGTACCTCCTAAGGAAAACAATTATATGGCTTTTAAACTGATACATATGGTTGTTTTTACCACTGTGCAGTAGTAATATGTCTAAATGTGTAAAACTCCCACAATAAGTGCCTTTTCATCTTACAATTTCTATTGATTATATTTTAATTTGCAACACTTTGTTTAAACTTAACTTTAATGCTATCACAAGTGGGCTAACATGCCCCCAATGTGAAAGCATTGGGCAGGTGACAGGTATTCCTTATGGAGACATCAGGGATCTATTAGACACATAATGTCTTCCCTCCCTCTGCCCCAGTCAATAGAGCACAGACTGCTTTGCAGCTGGGATTTGACAGCGTTGAACCTGGAAGTGCTCAGAGCTGACCACTTTTAGGTTCACCCTCTGCAGAGAATATTGGGGAACAGATGTGCCTCCTTTCAGAGTCACATAAAAATAATCGGGGAGCTCTACAGCCGCCTAGATCACTCTTACTAAATCACTGTCAGCCGGGTTATAAAAATAGAAACTGCTGCTGCAGCTGTGAGCTTGTTTACCCCTTTCAAAGCCAGGACATACAGCACACATCCTGTATGCTGTATAGGGATCTAGTTATAGTTGGTAGCACCTATGCACACAGGTTCTTGCATGAGTGGTAATGCATGTGTGTTTGGGTGGGTGTGAATAGGCTCTTATATGTTCCCTTTAAACACTTACTAAACTGCAGTGCATACATGTGAACCAGGCACATAGGAAAGAAAATAATTTCTACTTGTTAATGAGTAACATCAATTATAATGCTGGCCCCATACACAGTCATTTGCTAACAGTTTTTATGCACTTTCAATGCACTTTCAAATCAGCTTTCAATCACAAAACCAATCAAACTGATTATGGCAGCCTACCATCAACAACTCCAATGGTTTCACAATTTTGATTAAAAAAACTTGTGCTAGGCTGCCTCGATCTGTTTAGATGCTTTTGCATTATAAAGCTGGTTGAAAGTAGTTTGAATTTTTTGAAAATTTGCTGTGTGGACAGCATAACATGAGTAAATTAGCACACCAATGCAGTTATGAAAAACCAACGAGTGTATGAAGCAGCATGGTGTGCCCACAAGTTGGATCCATTGCACATAAGGACATTTATTAAACTACATCTGCAGGTCTTTGATTTGGTGGCCCATTCACGTATCACCCTTTTAATGCATTTGCCTTTGTGCCTTTTTGTTACAAAAATACTTTTAATTTTATTTTTTAGCTGTATAGGCAAAAAGAAACAATTATTTCTGAAGTTAACTACAGTCCTCCAGCATGTGTTATATGTGTGTTATCTATCATGTGTTATATATGTGCAGGAGTTAGATCATCATTGGCCATCCAATGTCCAAAGTAGCATTGTGGGACCTGGAAGAACTGGTGGGGCAGATGGAGGTGGCGTCAGATGGAGTGGCAACTGGAGCCTGGGAATGTAATTTCTAAAGGACGTCACACTAAGGTGAGTGTAGAAGTTAAGTGGTTCAAATCTCAGCCAAGACACTATCTGCATGGAATTTACATGATCTCTCTGTGCTTGTAAGGTTTCCTCCCACACTCCAAAGACATGGAGGTTAATTGGCTCCTGTCTTAATTGGCCTAGTAAGTGTGTGCATGTGAGATAAGGTATCTCAGATTGTGAGATCCTTGAGGGTAGGTACTGATGTGAATGAGCAGCACTGTGTAAATTGTTGGCACTGTATAAATGTATGTAATTAAAAAAATGCATTTTACATCTTAGCCCAGAAATACTCTCCTGAGTTACATGTAACGTTCACTGTTATAGAGACCTAACTCTACAAAAGCCAGCGCACAATCCAACAAATTGTGTATTCCTTGATACACCTGGCTATTAATCCAATCAAAAAATGCAAATGAATAATCCTAAATGAATTGTGCTAATAATAAATATTAAAAATAGAAAACATCACACTAGAACATAAAAAACATTGTAACAAAGTAGTGTAAAAAACAAAACTAATAGTCCATTATAATATATTAAAAACATGAAAAAATCCACTCATCAAATGAATAAGACATAAGATATCAATAATTCCTAGGAAAAAAAACACATGAGCAGTATATACTGTGTAAGAGGATAATAAGTGACCTTTATAAAATGATCTGGTCCAAAAGGACCCTTCAAGCAATTCCTCCAAGATAAATAAATCCAGATCTCTCAATGATTAATCAAAATCAGAATGGCGGGCAGTGCAAACAAGGAGATGATGGGCGATTCTTAGATAAATGGAAAGGCTATTCCTCCAAGATGCCACACAGGACCATCACCGTACCCAAAAAAGAAAGAACTCCAATAGTGAAGTACATCACATCAAGTTTAATAAGGGAAAAGAATAAACACTTTCAAGGTGGCTATAGCGTATTAGCACGTAGCAAACAAACAGTCGACCAATTTGAGGATCGCCCATCATCTCCTTGTTTGCACTGCCCGCCATTCTGATTTATATGAATCATTGAGAGATCTGGATTTATGTGCCTAATATCTTGGAGGAATTGCTTGAAGGATCCTTTTGGACCAGATGATTTAATAAAGATCACTTATTATCCTCTTATATATACTGCTCACGTTTTTTGTTTGTTTTTTAGGAATTATTGATATCTTATATCTGATTAGTTTGATGAGTGGATTTTTTCATTTTTTACACGAACACTGTGATGATGATTTTGTCACTTTCTATATGGACATTTATGAGAATTTTTATATTATTATGGACTATTAGTTTTGTTTTTTACTAATTATTAATTTGCATTTTTTTTAATGGATTTATAGCACGGTGTATCGTTATTCACCTATCAGGACCTAGCTTTTAACAAACTCCAACCCACATTGTGCTAAGATATAATTTGCAACCACAAAAGTTTCATATACTTACCCAACAAATGTTTCAGGATTGTTTTGGATGTAAGTGCTATGAGTGCTGCCACCCTTAGGCTGGCCACAGGCAGAAATCTCCCATGCTATTAAGTTAACCCCTTAATGACTATATATATAGATATCTATATATGTATATATAGATATCTATATATATATACACACATATAAATATATATATATATATATACACACACACACACATTTTATGTTATATGCATTTTAGATGTAAAATTAAGGGATACTAATTAATAATCCCTGTGTTTACGTATTCATGGCTTAAATCAGTGGATGATGCCCTATCATGTAAATACGTAAATGGCATGTCAATTATATTATATTCCCTAATCCATATTGACAAACACAGTGAATGGTCTGGGCAAAGGTGTTACTTTTTCTTCGTTTCCAATAGGCTTAGGCTGAATGACCAGCTAATAGACTTTTGAATATGCATAAGCCATTCAGACCAAGCCAATAAAAAGCTGTTCTCAGTATATACTGTCAGTAAAGACCACTGCACACACACATAAGGATACAATGTCTCTCTCTCTCTATTGTATTCTGATACTGCTACTTATACCTGGAGCAGCTAACTACATTGTAAGGAACTACCTTAGACATGAGCCAGCTAGCCAGCAAGCCTTTTCCAACAGGACAGAAGAAGAAGTAGACAAGAATGTAGTCCCTTATGAATTACCCAACTTCATGATGAGCCTCTACCAAAGTTTTCATCGCTTAGAGACCAGACAAGGTACAGAGCTAGGACCTGCATCATTACAAAGGTCTCCATCTAGTCCACAGGCTGATATTATCAGAAGTCTGGCTGCTAAAGGTAAGATAACCAACTCTTTTTATAATATCAGTTATAAAAAATATTTGGTGCTATTTCATGTGCAGTGTTAATATTTTTATATGTCAAAAGCAATTTAAATATCATATTCCGTTATAAATCATATGGTGTGGAAAATGAAGTAATTGAAACTGGTTTCAAAGATTTTGCAGAATGCTGCAAAATATCTTTGACTAATCCTGGTTGTGCCATACTCCATATGTAGGTCAATAGTCTTTTTTTTTAAGGGTTGCTTCACAAGCAAAAATTGTTCTGCATAAAATCAGCCCTATACTGTGGATCTGGTCATAGACATTGGAAGGAAATCACACATGACAGCCATATAGCTACTGAACAATAACTTTTTTAATTGAAAGGGGTATGCACAGATAACCCGAGCATTGGTCATAGCTTTGCAACAGACAAAAAAATCCTGTCCAGCTGAATAACCGTTCCCTGAGGTTATCTGGATGGGACACAGACATAACAATTGTTACATTATTTTTACATATATTTTACCAATTGTTATTGGTAATAAAGATCTGTCATTACTTCAGCAGTTAGGCATAACTACTTATTTAATTTGGAGTAATAGAGTGGAAAGTTCAGTAAGTGATAAAAGTGTTAATGAAATTGTGTGTTAATAGTGTTTCATTTAGGATTAGCAAGACCTGCTACTGTATGTGTTTCTGAAATGCATATGGACTACCATGTATAGTCTGGCACTGGCAGATGTCATTACTGGGTGTTCTACAGGCTTTTTGAGGCAGACTTCCAATAGATGGACAGAACCCATAAGCAACTATTAGATCTACCTGCCTTCAGAACAATAAATGCCACCATGCAACCTGTCACATACTGGTTTTTGTATGTCTATGACTAAATGATAATCTACAGAGGTTTGTAGCACATTGGCAGATCAACCATCAATCATGCTCTCAATGCTCTAGCCAAATGCAGAATTGATGGAGCTTTTGACAAGCCTTTCAACAGATTACTGCACAACTATGTATTTTAAATATATTCAATAAGTAGTTGTAATCGCTGTTTCGTTTACTAGTATGGGGGGAGGATATATTGCCTGATATAGAGACAATATTTCCACATTGTCATCTACGGAAAAAAAAATCACAGAATAGCGTATAGATACATTATTTTTGTCTGGGATCACATTTCATGCCACATTTCATGCCACATCACTGTAAGACAGGGAATTAAAGTTTCAGAGGCTCAGATGATTGCCATTTACATACACAATATATTGTCCTCGAGATCTTGAATTATATAACATTTTTCTACTGGTTCTAGTTATTCCAGAACAAACATGTATCATTTTATTTGCACATTGAAAAAATGTCATATATTTCACTTGACTCTGTGGTTTTGGCTAAATAACTATTTTGTCTGGGGTGATCAGAAATGAATGGTGTTAGTTTTGGACCAGCAGGCTATGTAGATCAGTATTACAATTTTGCTTTGATGTCTGGGAAGGGCTGTGCAGACCATGTTTAAATCTCTGTACCAGACACACTTCACAAGTGCTCATTACACAGAACAGTAATACACATCCTTTTCATAGCTTGTCTGAATGTCTCTTCACACAAGACTGCTGCCAACCTACAGCACCTTAGGAGTCTTCATCAGTATTGTCCTTTTCAAAGCTTGCAGGCATTGAATAGAGGCATAGGTCAGACAGCCCTATAGAAATCCTATAAGATAAGCGGCGCTGCAATCCACATCTTGCACATTAAATTCAGTACAGACATGATTTAATTACTCCAGTAAACTTTGTTATATTCTAAAATGGAGATTATACAAAAACATTCTTTTGGAAATTCTATAACATTTATGCATACTGAATTAATTCAGAAAGTTAAATGCCATATGTACTAAAATAATACGTGAAACTGCAAAGGTGCACCCAGGTATTTTTTTACATAGAAATAAAGAATCTTTGGAATATTAGGTTTAGCTGATATAAATATAATCGCTTATAGTAGTAGTGTTCAGTGTTAACGTAAAAAAAAAAAGTTTGAATAGAGTAGTGAAGTGTGTATATATATATATATAAATCATTATATTGGTTTGGGTGCACTTCTCCTTTAGACCTATTTACTGTACACTTGTGCAGGTCTTTAAGGAGAGTTATGTCGGCTGCCAACTAACTCCTTTTTTGTACCGCAACGTACAGCAGCACACTACCGAGTGTTACCATGCGTTGCAGCACACTACAGCGCAGGTGCGCCATTTAAAATGAATTGCACCACATTGCACCAATGCAAGTAATGCACATTACCGTAATGCAAAAGTGTGATATGGCTCTTAGCTATTCGTAAATACATTTTCAAAGCTTATTTACATAGCTTTTAATAATATATGTCCACCCCATAAAAGTTAAACTTTCTCTCTTCTTGCTTCAGTTTACATTGTTTTAAAATAGAACTCCCCTAAAGGTGGAGTACCATAAGAGGGTGGCTATAACGAGGGCAATGTTTGTTGCTCGCCGCAGTATAGCCTCTAGGTGGATTTCAGTAGCGATTCCCACAGTGGAGGAATGGAAGAAGGAATTAGATAGAGTGGTTGGATTTGAGGGAATTATGTTTAAGCATTGAGATTACATTTGGTAAAATGTGGGATAAGTGGATTGAATATAGTAAGGGAGTTTGTTTATAATATCTGATCCGTCTGATATTGGTAATGTGTGTAGAAATGTAGGATATGTATATTGGTATCTTGAGGAATTGTATATTGTTGGTATGTTTTGTTTTTGTATAAATTATTGTTTTTTTTTGTGTTGTCATTTTAATATGTAATTGTTGATGTAAAAATGTTTGTTATGTAATATTAAAATAAAAAAGTATTAAAGTAAAAAAAAAAAGTAGAACTCCAGTCAAAACATATTATCAGTTTTGGATAGAGTAACAAGGGATAGGTGCTCTGTCAGGTTTTTCTTTGTTTGTGTTGAAATTTTTGAATTAACCCTATGCACAAATCTATTCACTCTTACATATTTTTACCAACCTTTTGCAAAAAAAGGATTCTCGGTTTGCATGTATTGCAATACATGTTCAAGCTGGCCAACGGTGTCAAAGTGATGCCTCTCTGGCTAGTCCCTACTATTTGGCAGGCTTGAACATGTATTTTCAGTGTTAACAGCTGGTCACACCCCTTTAGCACCTCGTGTGTTATATATAGCTAAGCTATTTAAATTTCGAGCACAGACGTCTCTCCATTTCTCTTTTATTTGTTTGTGTCCCTGTTGGGGAGATTTTTCCCCCCAGAGACAGGTAGTAGTCATTGGTGAGCAATAATAGGTCACTAGAGAAGAGATGAATATGCTTTACTTCATATCTGGGCTGCAAAGATTAGTAAAACCCTTTCGTACATCAGGGCAGGGGTGGGCGACTCCAGCTGTTGTAAAACTACAAGTCCCATGAGGCATTACAAGACTGACAGTTACAGCGTAACTCCCAGAGGCAAAGGCATGTTGAGATTTGTATTTAGAGGGCCGGAGTTGCCCACCTCTGCATAGGGCTATCTTTATGAACCTTCTCCTAAAACAATGTTACTAGTTTTTAGTAAAACCTTCTCTGAGTGTCTGACGTAAGAAAAATGCAACCATTTTTATTTTTAAAACCCCCCACATCCTGCAGTGTATTTGTGTATAATTCTCACTGTACTTTTATCATAAGAAGCATTTACAGCATTAGCCCTTACCAAGGTTTAGACTTTTCTAGCAATATTTGCTCACTACAGTCATCAGAATTGTGTATGCTGTTTAGAACTTGTTTGTCACTCTTTACAGTTGCAAAAAAAAAAAGGGAAGTGTGAATGCAGCCCCAACGAGCATAAATTTACACCTTGTCTAAATCAAATTAGCAAAATCTAATCCTTCTAGCTGCTAATACAAATGAGGTACACAAGAGAAAATGAGATGCAACAGGAGATTAGAACTGGGTAATATAACAGGAACATGCCTAAATAGGAACCCCCATCATAAAATATGTGTAAATATTTAGTAGCACTAGCTAATAATGACATAAGGAACAATATTTTGAGGTGCTAAGGTTTAAAAAAACTTGTATCATTAGTAAAGCACTGAGGTAGGACAAATAAGGGGTGCAGAAACGCATTCTGTAGCCATTCTTTATAAAAAAAAACCATAACCATCACTCTACAAAAGTATTTTGTACACTTAAAGTGGTCTTGTTTTAGTGGTACATCTTAGATATATCTTTTTTTAATCTTTTTTTCATTCAGAATTTGAACAAGTGGACGAAAGATGCATCCTTGTTTTTGACTTCTCTTCTCTCAGCCGTGATGAACAGCTTGAGTTTGCAGAGGTGCGGCTTCATAAATCTGCATTAACAATATTGCACAGTGATGGGATGCCACTCGTAGTGGATATTTTTCATCAAGACTCCACGTGTCAAGCTGCTCATAAGTTGTGCCAAAACTATGTCTACTTGGGCTCAGCGACCTGTAAAACCGGAGCCTCAGAAAGTTGGCTAGTGGTGGAAGCTTCAGCAATAGTTCGAAAGTGGTTTGAAAGGAATGATAAAGCTGATGACAGCACACCTGTTCATTTGAAACATGCAGAAAAAATGTCTGGAGTTGAAAATGCCAAGAGGAGATACAAGGACCATAAATCTGAAGATCATCAAGTGTTGATGTTTGTGTATTCCAACTTGTCCAAGAAGGAAAGGTCGTCTGTGACTGCTACCCTCCTGCTAGATGCTGCGCAATCTAAATATCTAGCAACAAGCCCACTTTTAATTAACAAATCTGCATCAAGAAGACGGAGAAGAAGCCACATGATTAGGGATCGTATCATCAGCATAAAGCAAGCCCCACCAACAGCCAACAAAAGCAATCTTTGCAAAAGAGTAGACTTAATTGTGGACTTCAGAATGATTGGATGGGATGCCTGGATCATTCATCCCAAAAAATTTAACGCCTATCGGTGTGAAGGGAGCTGTCCAAGTCCTGTGAATGAAAGTGTCAAACCAAACAATCACTCGTATTTGCAGGTAAGAACCATTTTTTTTTTTTTTTTTACTGTAGGTATGCTCCTAATGTCAACAACCCTGGGTTGGCAAGCTCTGGCATTTGCCAAATGGGTTGGTGTGTCTTAGAGTATTTATGGGTTGATACAAGCCCTATGTTGCCTGCTCAGCCTTACTCAATCTATGTGCACCATCTTTACCATGATTTTATATCACGTTGTGTAATAGTAAGCACTTCATATTCTTTTTATGTGTTCATTATCACCCCCTAATTCTAGTCAGTTCCTAGGGTAAAGTTGGGTATACCCGTTTCTATTTTCTTCATTCAACCTGCCGGCTGAATGAATAAAATAGAACAGATTCCTTGATTAACGCTTAAGAGCGTTGATCGATGAATCTCCCGCATTGAACGAGGAAACTTCCGCTGTCAGAATACCCGAACAGAGCTGTTCAGCCGATAATTTTCCGACATGCTCCTTCGATCAGCTGATGGAGGGATGCCGTCGGAAAGGTGACGACAGTGGCACCCATGCTTTCAATTTGGCCAGTTCATCAAGAATTAGCCAAAATTTGAAGTGTGTATACCCCTATTAACCCTTAGTGGCCTATCACTTGTCTGAGAATCTGTCAATTCCTGAGCAGGATTGAACCGTTTATGGCCACCCTAAGTACTGGCTATTATTATGCATCAGCAGTTTTTTTAGGCACTAGGTATATGTACCACAAGTGAGGAAGTTGCTTATGCTTAAAAAAATGTTACTCACTATTATCCCAACTTCATAGTGTCCAGGTTGTAATCTAGATTTACTGGCCATTTTTTAAATAACAAATTCAGTAAGCTGAAGACCAGCACAAAGAAACTGCTGACACTTTTTAGCTACAGTTTACTAGTAGGAGCTCTATGGTCTGGTCACATGAGAATGAACAGCTTGCATTGTGTGGGAAAGTACAATGGTGTTCATACTACCGAATGCTGTAACACCTGTCTACAGCAATTTTTTTCTCTGCATGCAGTCATCCAACATGCTTATCTGACAATTTGTTGGCAGATCTACAGTGCAGGAAATGTAAAAATAGAAAAATACACCTTGACTGAAATTAAAACTGACACAGCACACAAAGGATCCATCTGACATCGCCTGTATGCATGTGACTTGGTGTTTCTTTATCATTTATCTATTTTTCCACCGTTACACAAACAAAACAGTCAGCCACAAAGGATTTTTGTTGAATGTTTATCTGAAATCTCAGTAACTAGGAAAATAAATATTTGTACTTTTCAAAGGGAGGAAGCGTACGTTCTTATAGCTCTTCTCAAACCAAATGTTTTCTGTATATCAACTATAATTATGAACTTGTTATCTGCAGAGGTTGACCTTCTTCAAACTCTCGCATCCTTGGCCACTTGCTGTGAGAAAAAGTGAGATAATCTCACATTCTTACACTCTGGGAGACAATCAGCAGGAAGTCCTGTTCAATTAGCATAAGACTTGCTTCATATTTAAATTAAAAACGGTTAACAGCATCCTTTAGCAAAGTTTACAAATAGCAGCTCATATTTAAAGGATATATAAACAGTGAAGTAAACTAGACAAATACTGAAAATAAGACTATTTGTCATACAAACGGGAAGTACATGTTGCACTTTTAGAACGTAAGTGTATTTTTTACACTTTAAAAGTTGTATCAATGCATTTTTTTCTAATAAGATTAGCAAATGCCAGTGTTTTAATGAAAGTTACATTTTCCATACATTCTGAATGGCAATTAATTCTATGTTTAAAGCCGGGTACACACGTATCGAATTTCATCAAAACCGGATGAAATTTGCTGCATGGGTGCTGCTGTCGGCTCCTTTCGGCCAGCATCCTTCGATCAACTGATTGGAGGAGCATGTAGGAAATCTCTCGGCCGATCAGAGCTCTATTCAGGTAATCTGGCAGCGGTCGGCAATCACTGCAAAAATACAAAGAAAACAGCAAGGGATTCCTGGATCAATACTTGTAAGTGGTGATGAAGGAATCTGTGATATTTTCATTGTTCAGCCCACAGGTTAAATTAAGAACATGCATGTATACCAGACCCAAGCCTGGTGTCAGATAGGTAATTTTGCTGCTAGCGTCAAATCGAAAATGCCAGGATCGCTAAAGTGTCCCTATGGAATTGCTCCCTCTGTTGGCAGATGCAGAGAGATGTCACACTGTTGCTGACCCAAACACTTGATAAATCTCAATAGGAAAGGAATAGACATCTCACTGCCCCATCTACAGAGGTATTGACTCCATAAGGCCAAAAAGCAGCATCCTAGAGATCCTGCCACTGGTGATTTTGACAAACCACCAATGGCAGGATTGCTAAGGACAGAGTCGCCATTCTGACATGAGCCTTAGAGCTGATATTGTTGAGGTAATCTGTAAAAACAGTTAAAACGTTTAATCAAGGCATGTTCAGATGTGGACATGAGTTAATCCACAGTAAACCTTTGGAGACACGGGTGGATTTACTAAATGCAAATAAGCTATTCACTTTGCAAGGGAATATGACCTTAGTTTAGTGAAAGAGGTGAAGTTCTGCTGACTGCCTTCATCCAATCCTTTGCAAGATAATTGTAAGCATTATTTTCCTTGCATGTAATTGGGTATTCTTTGCAAAGTAAAAATCCCCCTTGCAAAGTGAACTGCTTATTTGCCTTTAGTAAATCAACCCTACAGACAGTAATAATAATTTTTTTAGGTAAAGGTTGGAATCTTGGTCAGGTTATCATTATTATCTGCAACCCCTAGCCTTGTTTCTTGTCCAGCTGCAGGCTGTCAGAGGTACAGGAAGTGAGGTGAAATCTCTCCAGTATATAGACAGTAACCCTCTATCGTTTTTCATGTTACAAGGCTAGGAAATTGCCATTGTCGTTGTACCTCAGGTATGGTTGATCGCTATATCAGAGAATGGAATTATCTCACAAATATGAATGTTCTAATACAAGAGAACCTGCGGCAATCATGAACAGTGCTTTTTAGAACATTGATAACATTATTGACACCAAGCCGACATTCAGGCTCCATTTACACAGGAGCGGTTGTCCATGTGTATTCGGCTGTATGAATATGTGCAGAGCCACTCTAAGCATAAACAAGTGCAATTTTTTTATGGATTCTGCACATTCGCGGCTATAGTAATAGCCGCAAATGAGCAGAATCCGTGCAGATAAAAGTTTTTAGCATTTGCGTGCCGCGCAGCAAACGTAAACGCTATATGTGAATGGAACCTCAACCTTAGTTTTTTTTTTAAACTTTTTTTGTTAATGGTGGCCAGACTTACTTTAAAAAGCTTTTTTTTAGTCTTAAAATATTTAAATTTCCTTGTTCTCTAGTGGTATTCAAACTGCTAGCACCAAGCCCCACCCATATGGGTGCCCTCCTCAGTTAGCCGGCTGCTGTGGAGGCGCCTGCGCCCGCACCCAGATTCCAATGCTTTCTCAGCTGCTCTAGAGCAGATCGGCATCGCAGATAGTATGTGCAGGAGAACCGATCTGCCCTGGGACAGCTCATCGGTCCTGAAATGTCACTTCTATCCGACTTTGTGAGTGGGGTGGAATGTGAGATCGCAATCACAGAGTTGGATAGAAGTGACATTTCAGGACCGATCAGTTGTTCTTCTGCACATCCGATCTGCGATGCCAATCTGCCCTGGAACAGCTGACAAAGCGTTGCAATTCTTCACCTATTGGCGGTCACACATTCCCCCGCCAAAAAACTGGACGGGATTACGTTAAAACGTGTGACCACGTGACCAGTCACACATTCTAACGTAGCCACAAACTTTGATAGAACACCGCCATCAGGGGGTATGGCCGGTACCCATGTGAGGGGTCTAGGGGGCCCCTTACATGGGTATCAGCTGTACCAGAGGCGGCACGGCAGAGCTGACAGGAGGGGGTGGAGGAAGCCGGGCCCCAGCAGCAGCAGGCAAGAAGAGTTGGGAGGAGGTACAGGGAAATGGACCCCGATGTCCAGCATGCTACTGCAACATTAGAGACCGCTGGGGGGGGCGTGGCAGCGGATCACACTGGCCCCCGAATCCCCCCCCCCCGCAGTCTTGGGAGGGGGCCCAAGATAAAATCTTGCACCAGGGCCCTTTGGTTATTAGGTCCGCCACTGCTATCTTGTCTATCTATCTATCTATCATCTATCTATACCTGTCCGTCTGTCTGTCTCTCTTTATCTATCTATCTATCTATCTATCTATCTATCTATCTATCTATCTATCTATCTATCTATCCATCTATCTATCATCTATCTATACCTGTCTGTCTGTCTGTCTCTCTTTCTTTCTATCTATCTATCTATCTATCTATCTATCTATCTATCTATCTATCTATCTATCTGTCTATCTTTAAGTGATTTCATGTTAAATCTACACAAAAGGTGGTCATTTTTATTACACTTTAAATGTTCAGTCTCTAAATTCCAATAATTAATATATACATTTTTCTTGTCTTCTTTTTGCAGAGCTTGGTAAACTTATACAACAGCGCAAAAGCTCCAGAGGTGTGCTGCGTTCCCATCAGAATGAGCTCTCTCAGCATGGCTTACTATGACAACATGGATTTGCTGCATGGGTGCTGCTGTCGGCTCCTTTCGGCCAGCATCCTTCGATCAACTGATTGGAGGAGCATGTAGGAAATCTCTCGGCCGATCAGAGCTCTATTCAGGTAATCTGGCAGCGGTCGGCAATCACTGCAAAAATACAAAGAAAACAGCAAGGGATTCCTGGATCAATACTTGTAAGTGGTGATGAAGGAATCTGTGATATTTTCATTGTTCAGCCCACAGGTTAAATTAAGAACATGCATGTATACCAGACCCAAGCCTGGTGTCAGATAGGTAATTTTGCTGCTAGCGTCAAATCGAAAATGCCAGGATCGCTAAAGTGTCCCTATGGAATTGCTCCCTCTGTTGGCAGATGCAGAGAGATGTCACACTGTTGCTGACCCAAACACTTGATAAATCTCAATAGGAAAGGAATAGACATCTCACTGCCCCATCTACAGAGGTATTGACTCCATAAGGCCAAAAAGCAGCATCCTAGAGATCCTGCCACTGGTGATTTTGACAAACCACCAATGGCAGGATTGCTAAGGACAGAGTCGCCATTCTGACATGAGCCTTAGAGCTGATATTGTTGAGGTAATCTGTAAAAACAGTTAAAACGTTTAATCAAGGCATGTTCAGATGTGGACATGAGTTAATCCACAGTAAACCTTTGGAGACACGGGTGGATTTACTAAATGCAAATAAGCTATTCACTTTGCAAGGGAATATGACCTTAGTTTAGTGAAAGAGGTGAAGTTCTGCTGACTGCCTTCATCCAATCCTTTGCAAGATAATTGTAAGCATTATTTTCCTTGCATGTAATTGGGTATTCTTTGCAAAGTAAAAATCCCCCTTGCAAAGTGAACTGCTTATTTGCCTTTAGTAAATCAACCCTACAGACTGTAATAATAATTTTTTTAGGTAAAGGTTGGAATCTTGGTCAGGTTATCATTATTATCTGCAACCCCTAGCCTTGTTTCTTGTCCAGCTGCAGGCTGTCAGAGGTACAGGAAGTGAGGTGAAATCTCTCCAGTATATAGACAGTAACCCTCTATCGTTTTTCATGTTACAAGGCTAGGAAATTGCCATTGTCGTTGTACCTCAGGTATGGTTGATCTCTATATCAGAGAATGGAATTATCTCACAAATATGAATGTTCTAATACAAGAGAACCTGCGGCAATCATGAACAGTGCTTTTTAGAACATTGATAACATTATTGACACCAAGCCGACATTCAGGCTCCATTTACACAGGAGCGGTTGTCCATGTGTATTCGGCTGTATGAATATGTGCAGAGCCACTCTAAGCATAAACAAGTGCAATTTTTTTATGGATTCTGCACATTCGCGGCTATAGTAATAGCCGCAAATGAGCAGAATCCGTGCAGATAAAAGTTTTTAGCATTTGCGTGCCGCGCAGCAAACGTAAACGCTATATGTGAATGGAACCTCAACCTTAGTTTTTTTTTTAAACTTTTTTTGTTAATGGTGGCCAGACTTACTTTAAAAAGCTTTTTTTTAGTCTTAAAATATTTAAATTTCCTTGTTCTCTAGTGGTATTCAAACTGCTAGCACCAAGCCCCACCCATATGGGTGCCCTCCTCAGTTAGCCGGCTGCTGTGGAGGCGCCTGCGCCCGCACCCAGATTCCAATGCTTTCTCAGCTGCTCTAGAGCAGATCGGCATCGCAGATAGTATGTGCAGGAGAACCGATCTGCCCTGGGACAGCTCATCGGTCCTGAAATGTCACTTCTATCCGACTTTGTGAGTGGGGTGGAATGTGAGATCGCAATCACAGAGTTGGATAGAAGTGACATTTCAGGACCGATCAGTTGTTCTTCTGCACATCCGATCTGCGATGCCAATCTGCCCTGGAACAGCTGACAAAGCGTTGCAATTCTTCACCTATTGGCGGTCACACATTCCCCCGCCAAAAAACTGGACGGGATTACGTTAAAACGTGTGACCACGTGACCAGTCACACATTCTAACGTAGCCACAAACTTTGATAGAACACCGCCATCAGGGGGTATGGCCGGTACCCATGTGAGGGGTCTAGGGGGCCCCTTACATGGGTATCAGCTGTACCAGAGGCGGCACGGCAGAGCTGACAGGAGGGGGTGGAGGAAGCCGGGCCCCAGCAGCAGCAGGCAAGAAGAGTTGGGAGGAGGTACAGGGAAATGGACCCCGATGTCCAGCATGCTACTGCAACATTAGAGACCGCTGGGGGGGGGCGTGGCAGCGGATCACACTGGCCCCCGAATCCCCCCCCCCCCAGTCTTGGGAGGGGGCCCAAGATAAAATCTTGCACCAGGGCCCTTTGGTTATTAGGTCCGCCACTGCTATCTTGTCTATCTATCTATCTATCATCTATCTATACCTGTCCGTCTGTCTGTCTCTCTTTATCTATCTATCTATCTATCTATCTATCTATCTATCTATCTATCTATCTATCTATCTATCCATCTATCTATCATCTATCTATACCTGTCTGTCTGTCTGTCTCTCTTTCTTTCTATCTATCTATCTATCTATCTATCTATCTATCTATCTATCTATCTATCTATCTGTCTATCTTTAAGTGATTTCATGTTAAATCTACACAAAAGGTGGTCATTTTTATTACACTTTAAATGTTCAGTCTCTAAATTCCAATAATTAATATATACATTTTTCTTGTCTTCTTTTTGCAGAGCTTGGTAAACTTATACAACAGCGCAAAAGCTCCAGAGGTGTGCTGCGTTCCCATCAGAATGAGCTCTCTCAGCATGGCTTACTATGACAACATGGATATTGCCTTCCAAAGCCATGAAGCCATGATAGTAGAGGAGTGTGGATGCCAGTGACAGGACATGTAAACCTAAACTATAAGACTAATCAACAACAAAAGTTATCAGTTCTATTGTTTTACATATAAGACTGTTGATATTGGAAACTTTTGGTGCCAACTTAAATGCACTAAATACAAAGTGAGCGAAGATGGAATTTGTGGATACATTGCTCATCCATATATATGAAAGTTTTACAGGTGATAATCTGGCCACACCATGAAAAACAACCTTGACAAACTAAGAATAGACTGAAAATATCACCCAATCAGGCCAACAGCAATTACTGTAATTATGTAGTTTATGTAAATATATTATTTATTTATTTTATATAGTGTAATGCAAGACTGTATTTAAAATAAAACAATGTTTAACTTTACAATCAAGGACTCTTTCTTGGGAAGCTGTATTTCTTGTGCAGCTTGCTAGACAGTACTGGAGTGGGTAGGGGAGATAGAACAAGGCTTTTAGATGTCTCCCTAAACTCCTGCAGACAGAGCTATGTACTCGCAATCTAATGGGTTCTCACCAGACCTAGGCATGGCTTTTCACTTATAGGATTACCAATAGTGCAAGCATTTAAACAGCAGCAGCAAGGTTGACAACACTGCAAGAGAATTGTCACCGTATCCAATAAAATGCCTACCCAATTAAACTGGAAGCATCAACAGGTATTTACAAAATGTTCTTAGGGGGTACTATTTTTGGCTTTGAATAGAATGGGGAAATGTAAAACTTCTGTCAGATTGTCATTCATGTCCCCATTGGGGACATTTTCTTTCACTTCCTGTCCCTGTGCTGCCTGAACAAAAAATGATTAAATTCGCCAAATACAGTAAAACCTGAAAATAAACACACCATATCCGTTGTTTGTAATGTGTTTAGATGAAGCACTGAGATCTTGAGGAATGCTGAGTTTTACTTGCATAGCAGAACATTATATCATTATATGTATGTATACAGCATTGTGCAGGTAACATATGGATAGGAAAACTATATTAGTTTTCCTATCCATATGTTATTTGAAAACTATGAAAACTATTATTTCTATATGAAAGCATACATATAGAAAACTAACATTGCACAACAGAGCTATCTACAGCTCAAAAGACAAATTATCAGTATATGCTGTTGCATTTCCAACACCAGTGACGTCAAGACTTGCTCCGCCCATTTGTTGACATTGGGGAGCAGAGTTATTACTGTGACAGTTCTGCTCCCGAATGTCAACAAAGGGGCAGAACAAGTCCCTGTTGTCATGACTCGCTCTGCCCCTTTGTTGATATTCGGGTCAGAGCTGTCATTTTGCGGCGAGAGTGCATCAGGATTGGTCGTGTCAGCAAGCATCCAGAATGTTTTCTTTTAGCAGCCCCTTACTCATTCAAAAGGGGGGGCATCTGGGTGCCCCCTTTGTGAAATTTAAATTCGGAATGAATCGCACATGTCTACCCATCAGTTCCTGTAAAGACAACAATAAAAAACAGACAAAGACTCTACCCCTTCCCTGCCTTATTCAAAACAAAATAAGAAAAATTGGCAGGAATTTTGTTTTAACTAGTGATTCATTACTATCCTCCTGCAACCTTACAAGGCCACATGCCCTCAACAAGGGGATGGTGCTTTGCCAGGAGATCACCTTGTTGATCTCAATGTGGGAGGAAGTTTTTTTTCCCACAGTGAAAAAAAACACAGTGAGGTGTGTTTATTTACTATTTTACTGTAATTTGGTGAATGAGTAGGGGTAACAACTATCTCTTACTCATTCATGAGGTGGGGCAGGTATCTGGGTGCCCCCTTTATGAAAGGGGGCCCTCAGATTCAGATAAGCCACTCTGCCCGCAGATCCCCACAACCACAGGGCCTGGGTTATGGAGAAGAGGCCCTTGTCCTCATCATCAACCCTGGCAAAGCCCTGGGACCCCATGCCTTTTTTTTGGCATGAGTTCCCCCCTAAAATTCCTACCACACCTAAAGGGTCTGGTATAATTTTTTTTATTATTACTTTCATGTTTATCAACATTAGTTCATTCTTAATGACATTTGGACAAAATTTGGATGCATTGGTATTTTCGTTCTCAAAAATTTGGATATGTTTGAATTAATTATTTGTTTCATTCGGACGCCTCTGAATGTCCAAAAATGCCAAGAACTAATGCACATGTCTAATATGTAATGCCTCTTAACTGTTATTGCTTACAAAAACAGCAAGTCCTCTACTACCATAAATGTGTACAGGCCTTCAGGTTCCCGTTATAATGGTCCAGACAAAGTATAGAATAGTTACTCACTGTGCAGCCATTGTGAAAACCTCCTACGCTCCACATTATTGCATACATAGACATACATCTTGCCAAAGCTAGAATTTTTTTTCTGGACTCTACATGCATTTATTTTTCAAAAAAAATGGTTACATAGTGAATCAAAGAATCATTAATGGCCTTGTTCACACAGGCATCGGTATAAAGGATAGGCATTTGCTTTGTGCTTGTGAAACTTTTAAACCACTTTGCAAAGCCAATGCCTGTGCTGTAAAATAAACTCTTTAACGGTCTTTAAAACACATGAAATTCAGAATTTGTTTGTATTGTTTTGCTTTGATTCACCTCGTTTTTTTTATGTCATCCCATATGTCAGGTGTTGACAACTTGCAAAGATTGCCAAACACCTCAACTGAACTCAAAGACTGCACATCATATCTACCTTAAGCTGGCCATACACATTGAGGGGAATTTATCAAAACTGGAGCAGACATGGCAACCAACCAACTTCCATCTTTCATTTTCAAAGCTTAATTAAACAAACTGAAGATAGAAACTGATTGGTTGCTCACGCGCAGCTGCTCCAGATTCTGTCTACTCCAGTTTTGATAAATTCCCCCCATTGAGTTTTGTCTTGTTGGGCTGAGCACAAGAAAAGCGTTCAATTCCCCCATTCACATTAAACAGCGTAGATGGATATGTCTCCTGCTGCTGGCTATTGTATTCAAGTAGCCATGGGACCATATGCCATTCACACACGTTTCTTTATACCACTGTGTGAACTTAACCTAGATCGTGTGAATGGTAACACTCTGATGGTTTTCATGATGCTATAACTTTTGCACCATACTTAGTTAAAAAAAAGTGTTCACAATGATGCTGCCTCAGTTGACAATATAAAACCACAAATATGCATCAGTGTGAACATAAGGGCTCCAGACATGGAAGATATGCTGGCAGCAAGCGTTCTCGTGTAAAATAACCACAGGAATGTAGCCATTGCTCTTTATTTCAAGGCTTAACAAAATGAATACAGTTTCAATGAAATGGGCTGAGCTTTAGCAAGCAAAGAGAGGTCTGTTATTTTAAACAGTCTGAACTGTGGGGCAGATTTTTACCCTAGAGAACCATAAGGACAGCTGCTGTCTATCTATTGTCCAATATCCCGTCCAGTTCTGGGCACTCATGCCTCCCAGATGTAGATCAGCAGCAGAGCAGTAGCATCATACACTGTGATTTGCCTGCACTGGAACAAGCACCGAAGGTAGGAAGCCTCTGCCATCAAATGGCACATTGGCTCTCCCTGTTAAAAGATATCCTAATGTATCCTATTTAACAGAATAAAGAACTTTATATTTTACCTAGGTATCAGTGTATTTTTCTTGCTGCTACTTGGTGGGAACCAGTTGCTGGCCACCTTCAGAAAATCTTAGTTGCCTGGCCATGTCTAGCTTCGTATCTTCTAAGTTATTGAGCCTGAACAATCATGCAGCATGTGAAAGTTGGAGAAAAGTCAGACCTCTTTATCTCCATATTTATTCTGGGTCAGTGTCTCAAAATAAATTGAAACTTAAATATCAGAATCACAGCCAAGCAACACCTTTCCAAAATATTGGGGGGCTTTACCACACACATGTACAGTATATTCGCTTTGCATTAAGACAGCCCCTTCATTTTAAATGGGCTGCCAACACACAACCACACACATGACACACATTAACACTGGCAAAGATGCTTTGGATGCCATTCAAAATGAATGGCACAAATGCACCACAATGTGGATGATTTATTTTGTTACTGGAGGGTACATTTCTTGTTCCTGTAAGACATAGGTGGGACGCCAGCCTGAATCACAGGCATCAGACTTTGCCCTGAAATTAATTTGCAGGACCACCTCTAATGGCTTTCTATTTAGACACTTATTAAACATGTGCATTCAGATTTGGACGAACCTGCAAACCAATAAAAATCAGTTGATTCGGCGGTTCGTCCGAATCCGAAATAGCAAATTTAATATATGCCCGAATATACTAAAACGATATTCGTGCATATATAAATTAGTTTTTAGAACACGCCGGGGGACATATTGGCCACCAGCATGTTCTTCTCCATTGGTCTGTTGAATATATCATTTAAAGCATTTTGTTATATCTGTTTGATAAGTCCAAAAAACATTTTTGGAGTCTTGGAGTACAGAATGATTATTCTTTATGTTGTAGAAATATGAGAGTGGGAGTGGCTTAGTAGTTTAGCAAAGGATGCTGGGAAGGGCTGACAACACTCAGTCAACAAAAATGTTGTGTGCTGTTGGCCCATAGCAGGGCTTAAGACCTGAATGCATTTCTAACAGATCAATGGGATTTTTCTGTACTTGCAGGTTCCTTAAAGGGCTAAAAGACCAGAAAGCATGCATGTATTGCAGAGATGTACTGCTTTTTTTTTTCCATTCACCTCATTGTGTGTTTTAAGAAGCAATAAATGGTGTTTTAATCTTTGTGAATTGACTGTAAAGGTTCTCCTATCCCAGTAACGCTATAGCTTGTTCTGTGATGTTGAAGATGTTTAACAGCTTATCCAAGAAACATATTTAGTTCTAATGAGTGTCATGAACATAACCTAACATTTATATCCAGATGGGTAACCTTATTCCAATCACCATAGATTGTTTCAAGGCAGATATTGACTGTCCAATAGATCTCCCAACGGGATGGGAGGTGTGAAAGTGTGTGGAACGGCCTTGTTCTAGTTACATAATACCACCTCTGGTGCCATTAAGTCTGGAAAAGATGTCCAAAGGTGTGAATTGTTTTCAAAACGCCAGGGTAGCTGTTAATTTGGCATTGTATGTGGGTAATAGATGGCATGGAAGTCCCCCCAACCTTCTTTACGGCCGGTTGTTCCACTTTGACATGGATGGCCTCTTTCTTTTGAACCAGTTGTCCTCACTGTCTGAAATGAGTACCTCACTGTCCCCGAAAGATCATCCTTTTTCTTAAGTGAGTAAGTAAGTCATTCACCCCAATCCCTTCAACCAGGCTCTTGGTTGTCCAGTCCTATCCATCTACCTTTCTGGTGCTCCTTTCTGCCATTAACCCATAAGCCATCCCACATTCATATTCTCTACAAAAGTGTCCTTTTAGAAATGTACACGTGTTATGCTCATAACTGGTTTTGAGCCACTCCTCTGGTTTTTTTTATCTGTCAAATAGTAAGTTACACCTAATATATGTAACTGATTTTCAGTTTAGTTTCACTTTGCTTCTTATGGCCTTGTTTGTATAACATTGTATCCATTGTTCACTGTGCTCTTTTATATACAGATCAAGGGCTCATGAATATGGATTCAAATACATTGCAATATATTGCCATACAATGTAAAACCTGCCTGTGTTTGAAGCATGTGGGAGCCCGCTGCCCTAGCTGCTGCTTTTTTTCTGTCCATAGGACGCAAATACAGTCATATTTTATGCCGTATGCAAATATGCCTGTATTTGTGTCCATGTGCATGAGCTCTAATAGTGTTTTGCCATTTGAAGTCCTGCCAAGTATATACAATATGTAAGGCACGCTCCTTTTCACCAATTCTGTACATTTATATTTATTTTTACTCTCCTAATATATCCTCCTGCGGTGATAAGGTATTTTACTATAGTTTTTTTTAGTAGTTCATGTCTGTTGCATATAAAATATGCATTATTGTAACCATGCTTTGTAGTTGTGATTACTTGTTTTATCAGCTTGTATAGAAATCGGTGTGAACAAAGATTTTGCTGTTTGCTATTTCAGATATTTAAAGATCCTCAGTACAATCAGTTATAGACACTTTTTATTATCTATTCATTCTTTAATTGATTGCGAATGATTATCATATATAGATGACAATTTTATTATATATTTATCACAATTAATTAAATTATATATTGATCACAATTTACATGTATGCAATTAAACACTTTATTTGATTCAATTAGATATGCTTCCTTCAGGTTTCTTATCATTATAACAAATTATATCAAAATAGAATTTACAAGCAGTGTTACTATCATTCTTTTTTCCCATTGTTTTTTTTTAATTATTTTTTTGTGGTATTGTGTGTTACAATATATGTGTATCAAATTTGTATCTGTTTTGTAGGCCTGAAGGGAGGGGGGGTGTCTCTAAGCCCCTGAAATGCATTGGCTATTGTCAAATGAACACCACTTTTGGACTCCCAGTCCATTGTTTTGGTGTTTTCATTGGGCTTTGTAAATGTGGATTCCAAACGTGGGATCCATTAAAGGGGCACCCTGTTTGTGTTTAAGAGCAACCTCACCATAACTATTGTGACCTATTTGAATTTTCTGACCAGCTCCTTTGCTCAGGTGATTTCAGCGCCTTACTCACACATGTCCTGGATTAAAGTAACACTCGCAGTGTTATAATAGCACTAGTAATGGTAAGACACTACTTAATAAAGCAGGCTACATAAAACATGTTATGCCTTTTTTTTGGAAACTGATCTTTTTCGAGATCTGAGCTATGTAAGGGACTGTGTTAATAAAGTAACGTCCGATCGAGAGGAAACACATTTTTGTAAATGAATTCTGATTTATAATATATCAGACAGTATATACAGGAACTGGAACTCTTACTTATTTAAAATTAAACATCTGGTCTATCCTACAATTTAACATATGTATTAACAACTTGGTAGGTATGGCTTTTATGGATGGTGCAAAAGTTCATATACAGTATTTCTGTGTGCATGACAATCCTAAAATGGTGTTCTAATGTTTTTCTCACTCTTCCATGGGATCACAGAAAGGAAATATAGCGATGATTACTTCACCACTCTCTGTATTTCATCACCTAATAACTATAATTTATTTCTGACATTTCACAGAGCCTCTTGCAGGCCCGGAACCAGATTTTCAAAACAAAATGAATATGTAATGATGAATGCTCTGATCCTCTTTATATAAACCCCTATGCAATGCTGAGAAAATACACAGAATCACCAAAAGTGTGTAAAAAAGCAAAACACAGGTCCCAGATACTAGAAAACGAATGCATCTCATTATTTTGAATGGGAACTACTGCTCCTTAGCCCCCAATAGGCATCAGATCTTCCCTAATAGTTTAAATCTGATTGGTGGCATTGAGAAAATAGCTTCAGTTCTACAGTTGACACATAACATAAGGCCCTAAGGGGCCTTTTAATTAAAAAAAAAAAAAGAATTTGCTTTATATTTTATTGTATGTTCCCACATATTATTGGCAAACATTCCCCTGTGATGTCACCGTGAAATGAAAAAAAAATTGAGATTTTTGGTCTTACCTGTAAAATCTGTTTTATATGTCACAATCTTGAAGAGATGGGTTATGCAGCTGCCTTCAGGTGATTGGACACTGGCAAATCAAACCTGTATAACCCATCCCACTCTCAGCCTGCCTCAGATGTGTAGCAAGCAGTAAAAAAATGTGGATGACAGAAACAAAGCGGAGGGTCCTGAGTACTGTGATGTACTCCAAGGAATTAATTTTACAGGTAAGCCAAAAATCCTAAAAACACCTACTACATACTGATACTCAGTTGTGCATAGGTATTACAAAATCCACAATGTGTCAGTGTTTTAAAATTAGCTAAACTGGATACTATGTAATTCAGAAAGCCCACTCTGAATGTGATACATTAACAGAGACATGATTGTTGGTAATTTGACATGATACAGCGTTATTAAAGGTTTAACAGAGGAGGAGCCTAGTTTTCTCTCAACGTTTCGTGCTTAGGGGCGCTTCTTGAGGAGAGGGAGGTTGTCATTCAAATGTGCAGCGACTGTGCAACATGCTGGGGGCTCCACAGTGAGAGGAGGACGGACACCCCTCGGTTCTGGTCGGGGAAATAAGCAGTTCCAGGACTTTTGGCTACCCTCGATGCCTCTCAGTTTATGCTGCTCCGGGTGGGATTCGTGGTCCGGGCCTCTCTCCCCTCATCTGCTTCGTTGACTGTGACCCAGGTGCTGTGCCTGGACGGCCCTGCAGAGATGCGCACACACACTGACCCATTTCATTGACAACCTCCCTCTCCTGAAGAATATATACCACATCCATCACAGCGCCCCTAAGCGCAAAACGTTGAGAGAAAACTAGGCTCCTCCTCTGTTAAACCTTCAAAAACGCTGTATCATGTCAAATTACAAATAATCATGTCTCTGTTAAGTCTGATTATCTAATCATGGCTTTCTACTATCATGCATTGTAATTCTATCAATCATGTTATTCACATACATATGAAGGACAGAACAGAAATGGAGTGAGCTTTTCAGGGAGATATTTATCTCCTTTATATTTCTCCTTTTTTATTTTCTCACCTACCTGCCTCAGTCAGTCCTCGCCTCGTGCCAGTCTGCCTCTTTCCGGATGTCCTGGATGTGAGTGAGACACCCGTCCGCACAGCCTCACGTCCTCCAGGGAAGCCCGTGACATGTCATGCTATGAGGGCGGGGGTCGGGGGAGGAGCTACCTTTAGGATGCGATCGTGCAGATTGCATGGGACAATACGTTATGGCATTGCTGTATGCGGCCGCTGCCATAACGTATTATACTATGCGATCCGATTGGCAATTTTCTGCGGGCTCAAGGGGCAGATGCTTCGGGCCCCACAACCTTTATTGGGCCCGGGGCAAGTGCCCTCTTTGCCCTGCGTTAAAGATGGCCCTGTACAAAACACTATACAAAATCCACATGGTGGTAAAAAGTTCAAACAATATTAGACCAAATGTTAGAGTAATACTAAGCTAAGCCAGCCACAGTCCAGAACAAGGTTACAAGTTCATCTTCAGAGATCTTAATGTTCCTGTGTCCACTGGGCGCAACATTGTCAAGAAGTTTACAGCACTGTAGTTAATCTCCCTGGAAGTGGACGAAAGAGAACAATTGAACAAAGATTGCAATGAAGGATTGGTCAAATGGCAGATAAAGACACTCGATCAACTTCCAGACACTTTCAAGCTGACCTTCAGGAAGAGGGTACAACTGTGTCAGCTCGCACTATATGTCAGCATCTGAATGAAAAGGGATGCTATGGTAGGAGACCCAGGAGGACTCCACTGCTGAAAAATAAAAAAGCCAGATTGGCCAAAACCTACCCGAGGAAGCCAAAATCCTTTCGTGAGAATGTGCTGTGGACAGACAAAACAAAATGACAGCTTTTTAGTAAAGCCCATCATTCTACTGTTTTGAGAAACAGAAACGAGGCCCTTAAAGAAAAAAATACAGACCCTACAGTCAAACATGGTGGAGGTTCACTGATGTTTTGGGATTGATTTGCTGCTTCAGGCACTGGATGTCTTGACTGTGTGCATGGCATTATGAAATCTGAAAACATGATAGTTTAATTAGAGACAGGATCTGCAGCATACTATGCTGCATTTTTGTTGCCACACAAAGATCTACACTCGTGAGAGCAATTGTTTTAATTTGATATTTCTTAATAAATTGCATTATATTGTAAAGCACTGCGCAGACTACTGGTGCTATGTAAATCCTGTAGAATAATAATTTATAGCAAAAGGTAGTTTTGTACTTTTTCTTGATGCAATTCACGAAAATAAGTCTTGGAATCGTATACAGACTTCTGCTGCACAGTGATAAAAATGTTTCAAATAACAGTTGTTTGATCCTTTCATAGCAAAGTTGTAAAAAATCCAATGGTGTTATTCTAGGGGAATCCCACCAGAACAACACTAACTTCCTGAGAACCCAGAAAAACACTAGATGATGTAAGCTAATAATTCCTGGAGAGCACACAAATTGAAATAGGAAATGTTTTGCACAGCCAGTACTGTGATTCTGTTTTCAGAAGTGTAAAAATTACCTGAACAGTGGGTGTTATAAATCAGACCAGTACTATTGTACCCAATGCCTTACATAACCTTCTCTTAAACCTCAAATGCTGTGTGTAGCATGCTTTCTAATTACTTTGTAGCCACAAATACAAGTTATATAATCAAGCTACTAATACAATTACAAATATGTATTCAGTAGCCACTTAATTCAATTGCTCTTTAACATAAATATCTATTCATATGGCTGCAACACAATACACAAAGTATGCAAACATGGTGCCAAAGTTCAGTTGTTTGGCCAAACATTTGAATGAGGAAGATTGGTGGTGCTAGATGTGGTGGCTGCAGCTGCTCTGAACACCCCTAAAGGTCAGAAAGTTTGAAGACTATATTTTCCAGTTTACCAAAAAACACCAAACATCCAGTGAGCAACAATTCCATTTGAAGAAGAACAGACAAACTTTCTCAAGCTGACACAAATCTGTTCAGATAACTACTCTTTAAAACAGTAATGTGCAGAAGAACATGTCTAAATGCACAAGTGTTGGTAGAACTGCAGACATGTTAGACAAAAGTGCAGCAGTCATGTCACTCATATGTTGAATGGGAAGCAGGTAGAGAACAGGGACAGTAGGTAATGTCCCTTATTTCTCTAATTATTTTACCACTAGAGGTAAAAATAATCCTGCTGGCCCAGTCAATCGGCCTGTCAATGAAAGACAGCAGTGGTGAACATACTGATGCACAAAGAGTGTTACTGCTCTGTCATTGTCCAATCACTGGCTGGGAAAGGAATGATGACCAAGGAAGCAAAACTTCTGATGGGTGAATACCATTACTATGAAGTGAAGGGGTTGTTAAACTTTGCACACGGACAATTATAGCTATAGTTGTAAGGTAGGAGATTCTGAGATTATAGCAATTTCCATTGGAGCACTGCTTTAAATAGGGTATCACTTTAAATACATTCCTCTTAATGGAAAATTATAATGTATTTTCTCAGTAGATGTTTTGTTCAAGATCTTATGTAAACTTTACCTGACTTATTTTTTTTTTTTCATGATCTGCATTTTACTGGCTTGCTGCGTCACATTGTAAATATTTCTAGATGCACCTCCTGTGGCTATAACATTTTGAAAAAGGGCAGTTAACACTCAGGAAATGAGTAGTGTGAGAATATTAATTACAGAACAAGTCACACGCAGATTTCATTGTTTTCAATGTATTACAAAATATATAGAAACAGTTCAGTATATGGATCTGGAAGAACCTATTGTCCTGTAGTAAAAAATACAAGAAGCCAAAAAATGTTCTATCTATCTATCTATCTATCTATCTATCTATCTATCTATCTATCTATCTATCTATCTATCTATCTATCTCTCTCCTTTCCTGAGCTAAATCCTCCTTCACTTGTGTCTCACATGCTCCACCTCCCAGACACTGCAGCCCACAATGGGATGGTTTCAGTAACAGAGGCAGTGCTGTTAATCCAGTAAGCAGTGGGCTGGACTGTGTGTGTCAAGGTGCTGACTGACAAGCTACAGAGTTGTGAGTCAGCAGTGACAATACTGACAATAACCACACACCCTACATTCTTTTTATCCCATTGTAGTGCAAGCAGACACAGCCTACAGAGTGGCAACTCTGCTCTGAATTTAGGATTGTTGCCACACCATCACAGGAAGCTGCATTAGGTGGACTGCAAGTGACACTAAACTCAGGAGTTAAATCTTAAAGATGCATTCAAGTACCTTAACCCTGAACTATTAACAAAAAGGTATCTTATTTGTGTATTACTGAGCTGTGGTTCTTCAAATCATCTCTGAACTGGTGATGACACTGTCCTTCCTTCTGGAGGGTGGCTACTTTTGTTCCCCATGGTCCCTGTGTGTGTTGTAAAGTAGAGATCGCTCCAAGCTCACTCCCATGATGGACTACAATCTCCATAAAAATTAGTAAACTAAATGTGAGATTGTAGTCCATCACGGGAGCAAGCTTGGAGTGGTGGCTACTTTACAACACACACAGGGACCATGGGGAACAAAAGTAGCCCCCCTCCAGAAGGAAGGACAGTGTCAGCAGCAATTCAGAGATGATTTGAGGATCTACAGCCGAGTGATACACAAATAAGATACATTTTTTTTAAGATACTTGAATGTATTTTTAAGATTTCACTCCTGAGTTTAGTGTCACTTTCACTGGCAGGATCAACAGGTATTTGTGGAACTTTGCGGGAGACTAAGAGAAAACTGTAAGTGCAGATGTACTTGTAATTAAGTGTTCAGCACGTTCTAATGGGACATACAGCATGTTAGGAGCATGTCTAATGCTCCTATGCTTGTCACAACCTCCCAGTGTCTACTGGTGGTTGCTTGTTCCAGTCTTCTTGTAAGCTGTGGGCTAATGAGCCTAGCCGCACACCTTCAGCATCTCTCCATCGGCTGCGAGCTGATTAGAATGGCCACACAACCCTCAACCCCCTTGGGATTGGTTAGTGGCACTTTAAGTATCACAAGCCCAGAGCTCTGGGTTTGTGATAGTGTCTAGTTCGGTCTGCACGAGCCTGTATCCTGCCTTGTACCTTGAATCCTGTACCTGTTTTGTATCTTGTGTTCTGTTTCTGTCTTTCTGTATCTCACTTTCTGTGTATGTCTTGTATCTTGTCACCAGTCAGTGCTACTTTTTCGCACCTGGGGACTGTCTGCGGCATTCATAGTCACAGTATATAGTTTAAGTCCTGGGGGCCTCCAAGTACCGGTAGGCGCACTTGCCTTATGGGAATGGCGACTGCTGGAGGTGAAGAAACTTGCCACTATATACTCTGACTAGAGTGTCCGCATCCAGTCCTGACAAGATATAAACAAACTTTTAAACATGTCCTTTAGGTAACTGCTTGTTATCAAAAAAGAAATGCTCAAAAGTCCACCTTGCAGCTCTGTGCTAAACAAGAGGAGGAATCTCATTTAAAAAAAAAGTGAGAAAACAGAGTGCACAAGCATAGTGTAGCACACCTCTTTAATAGATGGATAAAAAGAATGAAATACACTCACAATGCATAAGGCACATAGCAGAAGAAACAGCAAGTGGCTAGAAGAAACCTCCAGGGAGTCTGGTGGTAATCAGGGAGCGTAGGGTCAAGAATTGGCAGTTGGCACACTGAGCCCCGAAGGTGAAGACTGTCTCTATCCTCGCCCACCTCTTCCTCCTGTTAGCCACAGTATCTTCAGTACATGTGTCCGCAAGCTGGTCAAGAATACATTTTGAGGTAATGCTTACCCTATCACGTACCTGGTGAGAGACCAACAGATGAGCAGCCTTCTCTTGCGTCTCGTGTCCTACACCCCCTGGAGGTGGCAACAGAGCGTGAGAGGATGATGAGTAGAAGAAAATAGGTCACCAGCACTCCATAAGTTAAAATGAATGAGTCCTTTTAATGGACAATGATGTCACAGAAATCCAACATGAGCCGACGTTTCGGGGCCACACAGGGTCCCTTCTTCAAGGCAAGAAGGGACCCTGTGTGGCCCCGAAACGTCGGCTCATGTTGGATTTCTGTGACATCATTGTCCATTCATTTTAACTTATGGAGTGCTGGTGACCTATTTTCTTCAATCTTGTGTTTTGCACGGTGCCATCCGTGAAGTTACTTCGAGCACCATTTATTTGATTGTTGGCCGGGACTGCTGAAAGGTGTGCGGAGGGCACCTCCATCAATTGCACAGGATGATGAGTAGCACGAGTGCCACTGGTGGGATCAGGCACTTGTGCAGAAAACGTCCAGGAGCGGATGAGCCAAATCAGACAGAAGACAGGCAGAAGCGTAGTCTGGGATAGCCAAGGATCGGAAACAGCTGGGCAGCGAAGGTACAGGATCTGCAGGCAACAAGCAAGTCCAGGAAACAGGCCGAGGTCAGGAGCAGGCAGCATGCAAGGAGAGTCCAAACAATCCGGGTCAAGAATATTATAGCAGGGAATCCAACAGAGCAATGGGCACAGGAACACAGCTGAAAGACCATCAGTGCAGTGACAAGGGCAGGCCTGTTTAAATAGACCAACTCATCAGGGCAGGCGTGTCACTTTCTGTGTGCCCGACATTTGTGCGTGCTTCCAATTGTCACACAATAGCGTGTTTCCCAGCCGTTGTAAATATGGGTTTGCGTGCATGCACGGCCACCATCTTTACCCTATACAGTATAACCCCTTCATCAATAGTTCTACTTTAAATTTTCAACACAGTTAATATTGGTAATAGTATCAGTGGAGCTTTCATTATAACTAATGACAGTGATACAATTATTGTTCACATTGATTTTTACAGGTAGGTTAAATGTTAGGTTAAGGGTTCCTGATTTTTAGAAAATGTAAATGTTGCAAGAAAAAAATGATTAATTGGCAGAATCTTAAATCTGCTTATTACTAATTGTATTCTTTTGTTGTTACATATAAAAGGTGCATTGCTGAACTTTATTTCCTGGTTATTTCCATGTGACAAGGTTGGGTCATTTCCTTTCAAACAATATGATTCCATAGAACAGAAATGGACTTTCTTGCAACTGGAGAGTTAAGTTGAATCATCTTGGAAGAAGTTCAGGTTTTTAGGTATATAGTGCCAACACATTGAACAGTGATATCCAGAGTGCATAGAACTGTCATATCACGCACAGTTGGTTTATGGACTTGCAGTATGAGGGGGAGGGATGCCAGAACACATATATAAAAACGCATGCAAACACATTCAGAACATACCCACTTTGCCATCTTCTTTAAGCTGCTAAAGGCAAAAAAGGTTGAGTATATAAACGTTAATTTCCTTTAAAATAGTACTAAAGTGGAACATTGAGATTCCCGATACCCCCCGGCCCTAGTGCTTCCTAAACAAAAAAAATCAGCATACAAGCCTTGAAATATTTAACTGGAGGACTTTCATGTCCAACCACTCTGCTACTTCGATTGCTCTGTCTTTTGGCCATGCTCAGTAGCTATAGTCAAACAGAGGTTGATTAGTGGTCTTGACCTTACACAAAACTCACCCATGGACATAAGCCAAAAGTGTGGAAAAAGCACTGGTCCAAGAGGACACGGAGGCTGCAGTTTATAGGTATCTCAGCAGATCAATTTGTAACTTTAGGACCATCTAAACAAATAATTCCAAATGATAATTTACCAACACTGGACATCAAATCTTATTTTTGGTTATCTGGTTTCCTGTAATTTCCATTCAATTTGCTCTGCAATTAGTAGTTCTAAACAACACTGTAAATGTTGAATAAGATTGCAAGCAATCTGGTCAGTGAAGGCTGCTGCAAAAGATAGTCTGATAATGTATTAGTTTAAAAGCTGTGAAAAAAAAAAAATCCTTTTTCTTATAGAGGGTCCAAAAGTGTTGCTGCCATAGTCATTCCAGTTAAATGTCAACAGTACATCTGTCTCTGTGCAAACAAGCAAAAATGCAGCTTGTCATAATTATTAAAGGGAAGAAAGGCAGAAGGACAATTTACAATCACAATTCCAAATGTATATTTATTCAAAAATATCACAAAGAGTTTAAAGCCCCAGAAAGAAATTTCCCACCAAATTATCAAAAATGACATGGTCAGTCCCCAGGCTTGGGCACGCTATGGCATAAAACCTATCCAGTATATTATGCCACGGGGAGTGTTGTTGGATTTCGCCAGCCTCAGGTCCATATACAGTCTACCAAACGCAAGGTTTTTCAGATATTTGCAACTGTGGCATGCCTGATTCTCAATTTCCGAATCCCATAGGATTGATCGCTTTTTGATAACCGATAAGATTCCATAAACCTCTCTCATCACTTTATCTCTGACTGCCCTGCACTGGTGTTCCCACATTACCTAACCTGTTTCGGAAATAGCAGGCAGATATTCCTTCACTGACAGAAGAGGACTGGGACGACTGTCTACAGCTCTACATAACAGTTATATCCACCAGAGATAGATTTGGAATTTTTTTGCATAGGGTGTATAATACCCCCTCCTGTCTAGCATCCATTTACCACTCTCTGGATGCTCATTGTAAATGGTATAAGGTGGAGGTGGGCTCTTTTATGCACATGCTTTGGTCGTGCCCCTTGCTTTAGCTGTACTGGAACTCTGTAGTGGACACCATCAATGGTGTTACAGGCCTTCAATTAGAGATTGACCCCTTGAATTCCTTATTGGGATATATGGACCGCATTACCACCATCCGAACTCACAAGCCTATTTTCTGTGTGGCCTTCTATGCTAGACATGAGATCGTCCTTAGGTGGAAACTTGATACCCCACCCACAGTAGATCAGTGGTTACGAGTGGTTGACAAAGTGTTACCACTCTACAAGTTTGATCGTGTCTGGGCGGGGGACCAGGGGACTCGTATTGGAGGGACAGTTGGACGCAGTGGCTCTCAGGGGCTCATAAGATGACAATCGATGTGGGGCTTGCTGGCCTTTGTAATGCTCATTTCTGGGCCTACTCCAGGTGTTTTTTTTTTTTTTTTAGAACTTGTGTATACATTGCTCAATTCAAGCCCATCTTCCATCCGTTCCAATAATATTGTATCTTTACTGCCCCGCTCTCCCTCCTATCCTTGCCTCATGGGTCCTGATGTGATAACACTGGTAGTACAAGATATGATAGCTTCTCTCCTCAGCTGTCTTATCAACAGATATTCTTTTATGCATGGGTGCTGTTTGTATTTAATTATGATATTCCGGAGTGTACTTGAAGCAAGAAACCTTTTGTTTTTTTGTTTCTTGTTTACTTTGATTCTTTTCCTGGACTATTTTGTTGTACCTCCTGCATATTTGCCACTCAATAAAGTTAACCTATTTTTTTTTTAAAAAGTACACGGTCATCCAACCACTCACAAATAATGTGCAAAATGGACTGCCTGCATATCACACTCCTGTACTTCCTACATGACATAAGACATCCAGTGCGAGTGAACAGACATCATGATAATGGACACACTTAAGTACATTCATGCATGAATCAAAAGGATAGACTTACCTGCACATATACCTATATACTACCAATGGATCTGACACTATGAGCCAAATATCTGTGGTAGTGGACTGCTTTAGGGATCCCCCCCCCCTTTTCTGGGATGTACTTGCAGACAGTCTATATTGCACATTATTTCTTCAAGTAAAATCTAGCATCATCATTTTAGTTTTCTAGTTGATGTGCGGTTGGATGACACAATCACTTGGGATATTTTTGCAGGGTATTTCCAATCTATTTGTAATATATTTTAATACAACAAATTGATAACTTTGCTGACAGATTGTCTCTAGACTTTCCCTTTTTAGTCACCAGTATTACTTCATCATTTCTCTGCTCCTTGTGGAGGCTTGCCAGCAGTTATGACAATAGGAAAATCTCCTGAGACAAGTAGTTAGCACTGCAGCTACACAGTGAGAAGTCTAGACACAGGAGCACCTAGGCACAATTACATACCAGGAAGTACAATTCCAAACAAAAAAAAGTACACATTTCAGGGTTCTGCTTAGGCACAATTGAAACTTTTAGAGATTTCCTATAGCATAACAAATCTTTACTTTTGACTTCAGTTCTATTTGAATCAATGATCCTTACAATCATAGTCCCTGCTGGTAGGTCTGTAAAGGTGCCCATACACTGTGCAATTATCGCACGAAATCCCGCTATCTTAAGATAATTGCAAAGTGTATGGAAGGCGTGCGACCGTTTTTACTGTACGGTCGCACGTCTTTTGTCTAAGGAGCATGCTAGAAAACCAGCCGAGAATCGTACGATTTTCGGCTTGTTTTTAGCATGATCGTAAGATCAATGCCGCACGCGCACACTGCCCGTTCAGCATTGCGGTCATCGCAAGCCCGACCCTCAGGGGGGCGGGCTTGCGATGACCGCAAGTACGACCTACCTGTCCAAGATGGGGAGATTGTACGTTTTTTAAATTACTTTACAACCATCGCAAGACTAAGGTCTTGCAATGGTTGTAAAGTGTATGGCCACCTTAAGACAAGGGCCCTGCACTGTAGTATCTTCAAAATCCCAGTCTCTTTCATTAAAAAGAAAACAAGAACCTTCACTGTTAGCCCTATGCTCTTGCAATACCTTGCCTGTTAAACAAGCTTTGTCTTTTAGAAGCCCAGTGAGGGAGAATAAATGAGAAAAATAATGGACTCTACCAATTAAATCAGAGCCAGAACCACAAACATGTTGTTAGTAGTAATTAAGACCACGCTAGACATAAAAAGGCTGCGGAACATGTATGCAGAACTCCACTACCCTCTGGAATAAATGATGGATCCATAAATAGGAACGTTTGGAAGATTTATTTTTTTCTCCCTCTACTATTGAAGGGAGGGGGGCAGCACCAGCAGACAGAATAAGGATTGGGAAGGTGAATTACTTAACTGGTCGTCTCTAAAACAGATCTAAACCCAAAAACCTAATAGATCGCAGTTTATCAGTTCTTTGACCAGATGCCTGCATTAGTCTTTTTTTCTTTATTTTCCTCTGGTAATCCTGCAAATAATGCTTTCTGTTCATAGCAGGACTACAAACATGTAGCCGTTGGTTATCCCCATTATATAGGGGTGAGAAGAGCTGTTTATATATGCTGGATAACAATGGTTTTTCTTTCTGTTCAGCTCACAGCAAGTGACAAGGACAAAGCATTTCTGGCAAGATCAACAGGTATTTTCTGCAGTGGCTAAAAATGTTTTTTGCCAGAAAAATGAAAACGAATACAGGCACCACATCGAAGGACAGGTATGTTGCAAAATATTTAACATTTTAAATGTTTTTTTTAAATGGCAAAAAAAAAAAAAAGATTTCTCTACAATTACACACAACTCTCCAATAGCCAAGAAAAAAAATTATCAACTTCAACAATAAGAAAAAATACAAAGAATAAAAGTGTATAAAAACAGACAAGACACACTTGTTTCAGAATAATCCTGATTTTTAATTTACAAGGTTTGGTGGTAAAGGTCAATTCTGCAAAGAAGTGCTCGCTGGCTTCTCATACAAATAAAGCATTTATCATGTGTACTTGCTGACCTCTGCAGGCTATTTTGATAACTGCAAAAATCCACAACCTTGCACCGTTACCAGCAGAAGGCTTTACACTTGTCACTAACACAGTGATTTCACTGGTTCCTTGTTGAATGGATAGCTGCATACTTAGGAATATTTGTTCAGCACACAAAATGGTTTCCTCTGCTTCATGGGTGCTTTAATGGGATGTCTACCTCCGAAAAAAAACAGTTTGTTGAATAGCCACCACAACTTAATTTTAAAGAGCTCATTTTTTTTTAATCTTTTACTTCATATCTTTTAGTTCTATCCCCTGCTTGAAAAGACAAGCAGGGGATACAACTGAATGCACAAACTGTTACTAAAAACACAGCTATTCATGAAATGTCTGCAAGAGCTAAATATAAGGTATATGCTCGGATGAGATTTCAGCATTTGGTGGGTGAACATTTTATTCATCCACGACTCTTAAATCTCGCTCTCGTGGCCTGCAGAAAAGCCATCTGCTAACCAGTTTCAAACCTGGCTAGATACTTGTATAGAATAAACAATCCAGAGACCTAGATTCAACATTGGAGAATTTTAGGTTATGACCTGTCAGAAAACAGGGTAATCTAAACCTCGAAATGTTTTTGAAAAGGAGGACAACCCCATTAAATTGGTCACAAGGAACAAAATGTGGATAATGTAATCACCCCAATAATGTCAAATGCATGTTTTATCATATAAATTCCATTTTGTCTGTCAACAAAAGTATTACTGATGCAGTTTTACAGTCCTTCACAAGTGTGTAAAATTCTGTACACTGTATAGCAGAGCAACTATATACAATAATTTTTAAAAGGGTCTGGTTGACCTGGGCCAAAGCAAGTTTTTCGGTTCTTTTGATATACCTGAGTTTTACAAACAAATCTGCATAAGGTCAGAATAAACACTGGCAGCCAGCCTTGGGCTTGTGACTGCAAAAGGGGCACAGAGTCTGGAAATTAGAAGTCATTGTCACACAAAGCAAAACAAAAATACTCAAAATTTAATGTACGGTCATGGTCACCCTTCTGTCATTAGCACCTCATCACACTCTATCCCTTTAATTTGTGACAAAATTAGGTGTGCAGGTTTTTCCCCACTGTATACATTTTGTATCCTGCAAGGTAAAGACATTTGGTACAATGTGAAAGCAATCTAAAACCGTGCTTCCATCACAGCTTCCCTTAGTTTATGTATACTATTGTGTATAACTAAAGGCCAAACTTATTTCAGTTTTGGTAGAGTGGTGAGGGGTTAGAACCACTGCCAAGTTATTTTTTTTTTTTTTAATTGCCTGTGTTAGTGAGATCCGCTCTTTGTCCTTATCACTAATATCACCAGAACAATAGTGAGGGTAAATCTAAAATTTTTAGTACCCGCTGAAACAGGAATGGAGGGGTAAAATTGCAATGAGGAATATTTTCCCAATATGAGGGATAAAACCTTAGACAGATGTCACAGGAATAATATCCACTCACTTCCTGTTGAGTCTAAAGGACTCAAGCGAGAGACTAGACACACAAGGCAAAAAAAAAGACCAACAGTGGTTTTAGTTCTTCCCTACTCAGTTAAATTCTGAGGACCTTTGCTGTATAACAAGGAATCTAACGTTTAAGAGCAGTAAGTAGCTTCTTGTTTTGTTTGGATAAATTCTTTATTTAAAATGTACCGCTTAAAGGAAAGTTCCATTAAGAGCTTGAGTGAATCGGGTAATTCGAGTAATATGCAAATACACCCTCCGCCGTGCCCAACTCAAATACAGTCCACTGGCTCCACTAGAGATCATGAAGTCTATAGGAAGTCTGATACTCGAGCCAGAGAATGCAAAGTGGCACCTCAATTGAAGGGCTGGAACTTTAAAAAGGAGAACTATGAGGCTAAGCCCTAAGGAGAACTATGGGGAAAAGCCCTAAGGAGAACTATGGGGAAAAGCCCTAAGGAGAACTATGGGGAAAAGCCCTAACACCATAGTTCTCCTTTAATGACTGTGACTGGTGGAAAAGAAACACAAGGGCAGGTGTCAATTACCATTTCCTTACACGTTCCACTGTTCCATCTGTCAATGGATTAATCCTTTATTACACTATAATATCTTCACTGAGCCAGATGTATGCAGCCCTCCATACATACCCTGCCTCATAGCAACCAACACTGACCAAAATGTAAAAAAAAAGAAAACCCCAAGGTACTCCATTTGCAAGGCTGAAGATTGAATTTCTGCACTAGTGCTTTACCAAATGTATGCTTCCCAGCTAGGTTTTGTTCTGAAAAGTATTACATTTTTCTTTAACACATTTGTTGCTGCAAACTTTATTTTAGCCTTCGTTTAGTGGGGAAAAAAAATCCCTGTAAAAACAGATGCAATAATAATCTGAGCCCAAAAAATTCTCCTTAACATCAGGACTTTGTCAAACTAAGGAGAGAAATAGAAATAAAAAAAACAACACCCCACTAAAATTGGATAGGGCATATTCCACATAAAGTGAACTGGAAGAAATGGAAAAACCGCCCTCATCCTTTCCCTCAGCAGTTTATAGGCATATGAGGGTTTGCATACTCCAGTATACAAACTCTAACGCAATAACGTCTCCCGACAGCAGTTTACAATTCATCATTCACATTTTTAAGAAAATCAAAATATTTAAATAGCTACCACTTTGTAGCACATACAGGTAATGAAATTCATTGTGAAATTTCTTGAATGTACATTGGAGAAAAAAAAAAAGCAAACCAAGCTAAATAAACCAGGCATTGTTTGGTTGTGTTTTAATGTATAACATTTTTGTTTATAAATTCATCTGTGTTTAAAACGTCCCAGGAAAAGATTTGCTCCACACAAAAAGAAGAAAAAAAATGGAGTTGAACAGCATATTGAACGGAGAAGGCAGTACAAACAGAAGAAGCCATCTGATGAGGCTGGCAAAGGCCCAAATAGCCTTTTCACTCCCTTGCACTTAACCTTTTCCAGCAACAGCTGTATACACTACAAAATGGAACCCCTCATTAGTTGGCAATATCACAGAGATTGTCCACCATTTTGGATTGTATGATGCTGGACCTAATACATGAATTACAAAAAAAAAAAAAGACTGACTTTTTTTTAAACTTTTTAACAGCAATCCAGAAACAAAATCAGCACATTTATTTTGCACCCCAAATAATAATTTCAGTCCTTAACTAAAATTTGATCTTCTGGTCAAAATATTTTTCTTTAATGCCGCTCCATATACAAAAAGAAAGTAACATTTGGTGATTTGTTTATGAAGTGGCTAAAGATCAAGCCAAACATGCCAAGAAAACGTATATTCAGACTGAATATTGTCAAAATCAAATCCATGCTCTCTGGGTCATGCATGTTTTGGTTATAGCTTTTTGCAAGTTTTCCTTTATGTATGCAAAACTGAAGACACCTTCAAGTGGTGCCACACCAAATGTCCACGGATGACCCTGGAATACATAGATTAAATGACATCGGGCAATAACAAAACATCACCGTGATGTAACAAGGTTTCTGGTAAAGATAACTATTTCAGCCACTTTCTTGTCCTTTCTTTATTATGTGACTGACGCAGGATACATTTAAACAGAAACCAATATTAGGAAACGTCAATTTCTTGGATTGCTGTAAACTCCAAATTAAGCTCAGATGTTCAATTGGTGCAGACTGACTGACGTTCCGATACTATCACTCCAAACTAATGCACTTTTTGAGACAGGCAGCATGCCCATGGTGTGTTTATTATGGACCTTGTTATAATACAATTAAAAAAAAAGGCTCTTTAGAGGGCTTAATACATAAAGCCGAGTGCTAACACAAGGAGTGGCGAAGTACAGTAAGGTTTCTTGGTTTAGCAAATGCTTTTTGTGAGGTACATAATTTCTGGGGAAATTAAGACCTGGGAATATTTTAAGCCATATTGCAAACATTGAGAGAAGGAAAAAAAAAAAAAGGATGTTGTACAATTTCCCATTTCTGCCACCCATTATTCACAAGTATTTGCAGAGCTACAGTACAAATTGGCAAACTGTTAATTCCCACTTGCCAACATCAAGCCATTGAAATCAGTTACAAGTCCCTTCACCACCTCCACACTTTATTGTGGTGCGGGGGTGGGATTAATCATGGGGAGAAATAAAGAGGGGGAAAAAAATGTAAAGGAAGGAGCCTAGTTGCGTTGACCTTTGGCACCAGGAAGGGCAGGTTTCTACGCAAGAGTGCGCCTTTGACGTATTTCTCATTACATTATCCTATTTGCCAAGCCAGGTGCACACGTCTTGCGATTGCTCGGCAGGCATCCTGGAGATTAGATGTCCATTTCAAACTGAGCGTCATCACCTATAGGTAAAGCAAGCAAAACGAAAGCTATTAGGCAATTATATCTTGCATTTTATTTTACCATACATGTACACACAGATTAGCAGTCATGTAGTTAGATAGGAAGATCTGTGAACATTATTGAGCATACTGGCATGATGGACGCTGCCAATAGCTGATAAGTTACCAATACTGCTTACTAATACAATGCTTACAATGACTGAAAACATACTAATGCAGAGGCAGACAAATAAATCTGGAATTCAGGAGCCAGACTGTCCGATCCAAGAGCCGCCAGTATTTCTTTAGGAGCCAGCTCTACTGGCAACTAGAAGAGAAAAAAAATACTCAAAAAGATATTTGCCAGCTGTAAATTTTAAGCAGCATTGGCCATCTGGCTCCTGGGATTGTAAAGATTTCCAGTGGTTTGTTGATCAACTCTTAGAAGACCACTAGTAAACTCTTAGAAGACAGGGGTGCGGAATTCCTATTGCCCGGATGCCCAGCACATGCAGTTCCGGGCACAGGGCAGGTATTTTGTTGTACATTTAGCCCTGCTTCAGGCAAGCAGGGCTAAAATGTAAAGCGGGGAGTCACTGCAAGTTTTGTACAGGTGATCTGATCAGATGACTTATACCAACCTGATTGTCTGCACCCCTTCCTCACACTTTGCTGTGGTTTTTAGGGTCCCCCACTCCTCTGGGGGACACACGACCACAGCAAATGAGCTCAGGATGGAGAGTGGGGAGCAGAGTAAAGAACGTCCGTTCTTTGCTCTGAGACCGTGGCGCTGTAATCACAGCACCACCTGTATCAGCTGTCAGGAACTGTACAGTAGATCTGTTCTGTGTTGGGGGGCAAGTTCCATAGAGAACTTGTCACCTCCAAACTATCACACAGGGGCTTAGTAATGGTAGATGACAAATAGCGGTGTATCCCAGGGCAATTGTATCAATCTCGGGGCACTTAGGTTTTGTTAGGCTATTAGTCATTAGGGGTGTGTGTGTGTGTGTGTGTGTGTTTTCTATGCATGTTGGGCCACATGAAGCCAGGTCTTGCGAGGGCCCAAAAGTAGCACATTCCTCTTGGCGACTGATGGAAGCTAAAAGATAGTCTACACGGATTTATAGAATGTATATCATTTTGGACTATGCATGTCAGCGCCTTATCAGTGGTCAAGATACTGTATAGAATGCCATTGTAACATTTAACCAAGGCATTACAAAGTGTCAGGATCTATAAACAAGGGGCGGGGTGGGGGAACAAGAAAACCCCCAAAACTCCCTTTCTACAGTACATCTTACCAATAGCTGTCTTCCTGTCATGGTTGTTCAAATTATTGGTTTCTACTTTGGGTTCTTCTACAACCGTATTAGGGCTGGTAACTCCAGGAATATCTGGCAAGCGGCGAGGAGGGGTCTGAGCCAAGGGAGAAGTGCGACGGTCCAAAAGAAACTTGCGATCATAAATGATCCTGGTGCCTAAAAGGGATAAAACATAAGATTCTTTAAAACAAAAAGGAACAATCATGGTGTAACAGATCCTAGTAACCAACAGATGTCCCGTTACAGTTTACAAACCAAAGTTGCAGAATATCTTACTGAAACATATACTCCGCATCTCGTTCTGCAATTTTATGTGAAAGCTTTTTCTAGGAACCGATGCCAAATATCCTGCCCAAACCAGGAGCAGGATATTTAGGACAGATTTACAAACCTGCAACTCTAACATCTCCTTTAAGTCTATATTTCAATCTTCCTATATGCGACAGAAACCCAAGTAGGTGTAACAAAGCATTCTCCGGCATCACAAACAGGTATCCATACCAAGAGGAAGTGAAGAGGACATTGCATTAAAAAAAGTATAGATGGATAAATGAATACCAGGATTGTGCTCCATATATGCATCACAAGGCTTATTTTTAAGTCTAACTAGAGTAACTTAAAGCCCATCTCCATCTCCTTCTGCAACAGGAGACTTGCGGCTTCCCTGCAGAGAGGCCATCTTATCGTTTGTCAGCCCCTCGTCTCCCCTTGTCAATTCACAGAATACAAAGCTTTATGAATGGACAATGGGAGAAGAGGCGGATTGTACAGTTTCTGGGTAGGAGAGCTGCAGCGCTTGTTGCAGCACCGAAAGTATAGTGAAAGTTATACTCCCCCAGCCTCATTGAAATTGCCAATAGTCAAGAGAGGGCAGCTATCCTGAAGGTGGCACACACCTCATTACATTTACCCAGCAGATTTACTTATTTTTTTTATTCTTTTCCTGAAGTTCTTTAATGGTTACAAGAATGTCCAAAAAAAAAAGTCACCCTCACTCCAAGGTCCAATGTGTTGAATGCAGTGGCGTAACAATCGCCATAGCGACCCAGGCGGCCGCTATGGGGCCCGGCCAGGACATTCCTCTGATGCCGTGTGGGCTGCCTGGGTCGCTATGGCATGCAAGGGTGCTGGCTGTCACTGACACAGCTCAGCAGCGGCATTTCCCCTCACAGCCGCTGCGGAGCTGTGTCAGTGACAGCCAGCAGCTACGGCAGAAGAGGCCAGCGTTCGCAGTGAAGGAGGCTGGGCCCGCCTAAGAGCAACCCTGCCTCCTCTTACATCACTGGCCAGCGACCTAAGAGCAGGTGGGGCAAGTGGTGTAAGAGGCAGGGCCCATCGATAGAAGAGGCGGGGCCAGAAGAGTAGGAGGGGCCAGGCAACCACAGGAGGCACACAGCGCTGACAGGTAAGAGGTGTGCAGCCCATCTGGGACCCTGCCGAGCCCACTATAGAGAGTCTATGGTGGGCTCTGCAGGGTCACTCTCAGGTGGGCTGTTTGGTATATCAGGTGGGCTCTTCAGGTGGCATAACTAGCAATCACGGGGCCCCATACTAAATTTTGCTATGGGGCCCTGTGATTTCTAGTTACGCCCCTGGTTGAACGGCTTTTTTATTCAGACGTTCTGCAAACATGGTGGCACAGTGTAAGAGTGCTTTGCATAACGTCTGAATAAAAGAGGCGGTCAGCACATTGGACCTTGGCGTTCGGGTGACTTTTTTTACATTGTGATAACACAGCGCCATCTGCAGGTCATGCCAGCACCCACCTATTATGGGATCCCGGTCAGGAGTGCCGTGAATTGCACATTACCTTTAATGGTTACTTAACCCCTTCATGACTGAGGCCCTTTTTTCATTTTTTGCACCCATGTTATATTCCACATTTTAGGCCTGAAAATGACGTAAAACCCCCCAACATTATATATTTTCTGAATGCCAAGACCCTATAGAATAAAATGGTGGTAGTTGAAAATGTTTATGTTGCGCAATATTAGCGCAACTCCTTATTAAACCCCAAAATTTAGTGACAAATTTAATTAAATGCCCCAAAACACAACAAATTACCCATGTACACTGTACGTCGTCAGTCACGAAGGGGTTAAACACACTATTAAATATATAAAAAAAAAAACTTAAGTAACCTACTGTGTAACATTTATATGGAAAAATAAATGTTGTGCAAAAAAAAAAAAATTAGAAAGATTTAATCTATTGGTGTCCCAAACCTACCAGCTTTAAACCCATGCTTGAAAGCTTTTGTAAACCAATTTGTTGTGTGTGTGTGTGTGTGTGTGTGTGTCAATATGGACAGAGGAGCTTTCTCAATGCATTTTGACTGTAAACCCTGCTTACTATGGACCACAAATACAAGTGCTGTCTATAGTTACAATCCACAAGTAATATATTGCAACTCAACTGTGAAAAGGCTTATTGCAAACACCCGAGTTCAGTAACTACAAATGTGAGAAGCTGTTCCGCAATGAACAGTGCATAACAATTGGTTAGGAATAAACTTGATAACTATGGCAATTCAAGTACCACCCAGCCTGTAATATGAAAGAGGCTTTGTCAAAGTAAAGCTCTTGTCCCTATCTGGACTACATCCAGCCTCTTTGTTAACTCAAACAAAACAAATTGTGGTCAGCAACTGACTAGGCGCAGATTTCAGACAAAAATCACGTTTGAAACAAACAAAAGTCTGGATATCTAAAAGCAAATCACGATGACACTTCGATCTAAAAACAATATTTTTTTAATCTTTTTTTCCATTTGACAAGTTCATATTAAAGTTGCATAAAAACCACCACTGGTGAAACAATTCAAAAAGTGGCAAAGGACATAGAATTAGTAAAGGAATATTGTAAATGCTAGAGTTTAAAAAGATCCCAAAGTAGATGAATTCAGATATAAAAGCACTACTCCAATCAAAACTCAGCGGTGGGGAATTTATCAAAACTGGAGCAGACAAAATCTGGAGCAGTTGTGCATGGCCTGCGGAGTTAACCAACCCAGGAGTCTGCTGGCCTGAGATTGTGTCCCGCTAGCTGGGAAATCTCTGTGCAGGGTGAGGCTGAGAGTGGTATCGCCTTGTGACGCCATGCTCGGTTCAGAACTGTGTATAGTCACGTGGGATTGACATACAGTGGGTTTGGGATGGGCGTACGTCACACTGTGCACTACATGATCTCTGCTTCATCAGCTTCTTTGGGGTCGCTAGGTGACATTAGGGGTCTAAGAGACCCCTGATGTCTCCATAAACCGTATCCGTCACATCCTCTTTGCTATCACATAAGGGGCTTGTTAGCTCCCTATGTGATAGCAATAAAAGTTAAGTGTAAGTAAAGAGGAAAACAAAAAAAAATATATTTTTTAAAAACATCCCCCACCCCACGCACAAACATGTGTTGAGTGCGTCTACGTGCAAAAACGATTGCGCCACATTACATATCACCGAGAATGTCGGCAGGAGAGCAATAATGCTAGGTCCACTATTCACCGTTAAAGCTTTTACTGCTCATCAATTTAGCATTAACAGATTAAGATATGTTTTAGTCAATGGACAAATGCTCGCAAAAACATACCCAGAAATGTGCAAAACGATTGTCTCGCGAGTTTCAATTGCAGTCCATGAGGACAAACACGCTGTAGTTTGCCAAAAAGAAGCTTACGTTTTTTGCAGTGTTTTACAGCTCGCTACAAAAAGCTCAGCTATAAACAGGGGCCATCGAAATGAACAAGAATTTTAGTGTTGAGTTTTGTCACGCTTAGCTTTGAGCATCAAAACACAAAGTAAAAAAAAAACAAAAACCAAAAAACACAAAAAAAAAAAACTGTTGAAATTGCCAACAATCTGTAACAGAAATCATGCTTAAACCATACAGAGGTGAGATTTTTAACTGTTTCTATTTAGCCTCTTAGTAACCTTCAGTTTACACTAATCAACTCCTATCCCCTTTCTTCCTCTAGGAAATATTTCCTATGCCGATTTTTGTTTTTTTTATTATGGTTTTTGTAATATTTATTTGGCTCATTGTTTTTAGCGTTGCATTAAAAAGTTGTAAAATTGATCAAACTAAACCCTTTCACTTGTAAATAAACTTTGCAACACATTGTATGTATACTTTTATCTACAGGAAAATTAAACTTGTTATCAAAGTAGAAAAGTGTTTTTCTAGTTGGGTTACTTTTTTGTCTATAGATTGCTCGCCTTCATAATATTTACTTGTATTTTTTTTAATGCAGAGTGTCACTGGCCCACAGAGGGTGTACAGGTTAAAAGCTGAAGTAGGTAAATTAACCACTACAATAAAAGAATGGCACCGTTTACATAAGGTTTCCCTAGATGCACAAGATGTTCCAAGTGAATAATTGTGCATCACATGAGTTAGCGTCCAAACAATAACTTGGCACAAGGTAAAATTACGTACCAACCCTTGTGACACTGAGATCATTGCTTGGAGTACATCCAAAAGAGTGCAAGCAAAGTAGAAAAGGTAAACACTTATTTTAAAATGAAACATTGACTTTGAGGCGTTATAGGAGCCATCACACAGATGACATGGTAGCCAGCTCTCTAGCTAAACATATGTAAAAGGGGAGAGTTTTTGGTTATGGATAAAATATGGGGAAATGGTTAGAATCAGTCATATTATGCTTTGCTTTTGGTGTACTGCTGGGAAACCACCTCCTGCATGAATTGCTTCCTGGCCATTTTGTGCCGCTCTGATCAGTGCAGTTTCCATACAGCTTTCAATGGAACTGTGCTGTTCAGTGCGGTTTTGGGAGTTTGTGTTTCCGGTCTGAAACGCAATTAAAAACATGCAAAACCACCCTTTTAAAATCAATGCGGAAACCCCAAACATACCAAGCAGTGCAGTTGGATAAAAAAAAAAAAAAAAGAAGTTCATGCTACTTTCTCAATGAGCTTGTTGTCCATCACAGATGGGAGCTTGGGGCGGTGGCTACTTTACAACACTCACAGAGACTATGAGGAACAAAAGTAGCCACCCTCCAGAAGGAAGGGCGGTGTCAGCACCTATTCAGAGATGATTGGAAGATCTACAGCTGACTGATACACAAATAAGACACTTTTGTTGATGGGGCACGAATGGATTTTTAAAATTTAACACCGGAGTTTAGTGTCACTTAAAAACTTGCTGCTATCCCTAAAAGTGTTCTTTACTTGATTAAAAAATGCTGCCTAGCTTTCCTCTAAAGTCACAGCTTACACTTATTTTAGAACATCAGCACTCGAATAGCAATACAAAGGATAGTTATTATGGACAATCTAATCAAGGCTTGCTTGAAAACACTTTCATGTTGTGAATGCTTCCCTTCTGCAGGCCATCTCTCAACTTCTTGGACTCCCTGCATGGTTTGCAGCTTCTCTGCTCCTTCCTGTGGTTTACTATGTATCCCATGGTACCTTGTTGCCTTCAAGCAGTGATGTGCCTCCTGAGACTCTTCAACACCTCTGTAGTTCAGAAGGCAGACTCCGATATGGGTGATACACCAGTGCATAGCAAAAGTGTGCAGGGTTCTGTGGTGTACCATACACAGGCTAAGGAAGGTTCACAATATTTTCACCACTGAGAATCTTCCTCCTCCACACCCATCACCTCCGCAGGTGCAGTGATAGATGCAGGGCAGCTTCTTTCATGCCTGCTCCTGGCTCCAGTGGTGGCATCACAGGGGCTATGGAGAGGATTTTCAGCTTACCTGGATGATGAGAAGTTTACTGTCACTTTAAATCTTGCTGCTTGCCTTTTTACATGTTCTTTACTTGCTTAAAAACCCTACCTAGCTTTCTCCTATGTAATGTGAAAGTCACAGCATACACTTATTTTAGAACATCAGCACTGTAAAAACAAACTATGGTTATTTCTGACAAGCCAATAATCTTAAAATGTAATTTTCTTTTTGTCGATTTTCTAATGCTCCAATAGGGGTGTGGTTGTTATATGGTTTGGGGAAATCTACACGTGTATGAACACATCGCAAGGATTAAGTGCTCGTTTGGTCTAGGGTCTAAAGTCACAGAAAAAAAAAATATAAAACATACTCACATGATCCTCTGTCCTGCGGCAGTGACCAATCACCTCTCTCCCCCCTCTGCTCCGGCTGGTGTCCTCACGGTCAATGTAAGTGAATAAATGTGAGGACATCTGCAAGGGTTATTGTTTTTATTGATTTATTTTGCTTACTGCCTGGAGTGCTCCCTTAAATAATAACAAAAACGCCATTTTATATACCCAGACCTTGTTAAAAAAAAAAAAAAAGACAAAGCTGCCAGTAAAACTGTACCACCTTAGATTGTAAGCTCCTTGAGGGTAGGGACTGATGTGAATGTGCAACTATTTAAAGCGCTATATAAATACCTGTAATAATGATAGCAACGGTATGAACATTATATTCATAAAGGCCAGACGCCTGAAAAAAAATTCCATGGGATCACAAAGAACTCAGAGCAGCTGCAGTTTTCAGAATGTTATCAGGACATCAGTAACAGATACTCAAACAGTATAAAGCAGAGGAGAATTCATGGTTGGCTGACCAATGCACAAACATATGTTGCCATCCAAGAAAGGAGGAACAAAAAAAACAAACATCTGAATAACGTACATAGTGACTAGAAAGTTACTATTAGCCAGCAAGGTTCTGCACCATACACAGCACTCCTCAGACAGGACTATTACAAGTTCAAGTGTGCCTATTTCTTGAATGGCTAGTGGGGAATGATGACTTCCTATCCAGGTGTAATTAAGCATTTTATATACTGTAGAGACTGTCAATGTTTTTAACGAGGCTTCGGGAGTGAGTGTAAAATGATATTCTAGTATGTTAGAAGCATAGATCATTATGGCTGCGCCAGAGTCTCACAGCCATGTGCTATGTCGCCCAATGCATTAGTAGAGGACGTCTACTAACGTGAAAATAATTTTCCATGGCCATATGCCCCTGCAATATGGGATTCTGTTGACAGTTGTTTGTGTAGGACAGCCACCATGTCAATTTATACATTTCCCCAATTCATAACTTCGTTTACCTGCATATAAAAAAAATAAATTCCTGTAGCCCTTGGCACTTGTGTGACCCATGACAACAGACTCCATGTTTACAAGGACTAAATGTTGGCACATTGTAAAGGTCTTACTAGACCACCCCACGAACTCATTTTCCTTCAGATGTCCACCCAGTGCAACTCAGTGCCAGAGCTTAGAAGGAGCGGATAGTCATTTTCACACCTCCGTTGCGCCAGGGTGACTGCTGGGTAATGCAGTCCACTGGCCGGCGGCAGCTCTCCTGCTCCTCGGTTCGCCGTGGGCGGCGTAAAGGAGTTAAAATGAATGTAAAGCTCCCGGCCGGCCGTTTAATTACAACAGCCGGTCGGGAAGCTACTCGTCCAGCACTGGCGTCCACTCGTCACAGACGAGTGGACGAGTGCATTTTTCGAGCCCTGTTTATGAGGATGGCTGTGTTCAGAGCTGGTGACTAGCTGCACAGGTCCAAGCACTGCATACACCGGCAGGCGATCACAAACTCCCTAATACTCAAGTATAACAGGCTTGGAGGGTGGGCTAGGAGGAGACTTATCCCTGAATGACCAAGTAACAGATTGAACTGACTGAAAACAGCACTGTTGCAATGTTAAAAAAGGAGGTCAAAATGTACTCTTCCCAATACTTAGAGCCAGTGAGTCACACGCCAGCTCTATAGATTTATGCCCGGTTCACACCTGGGCGTTTTGTAGCGCGTCGGTACGCTCTGCAAAACGCTCAAACACCGAAATCCTATTATTTCCTATGGGCATGGTTCACACCTGGGCGTATTACAGGCCATACGAACACGCTACAAAAACGCCCTAGGCCCAATGTAGTACAGGAGCTTCTTTGGGGCGTATTTGCCGTGTGTATCCATTGGGATACAGCCAGGTAGCCCTCGGAAACGCGTGTGTCGCGCGGTTTTTTACCGCGAATTGCGGTAAAAACTCGCGGCACAATAGGTGCATATTCGATACGCCTAGGTGTGAACCCAGCCTTAGAGCTGAACGATCACAAACTGCTGATTGCTTAGCTCATGGTCTTCTCCTTGCAGAAAGTGGTGACTGACGTTCACAGCACCCCACAGGGATTCCCCTTTCCCGCTCCGTTCCTCCAGCACTCATTGGATGGAAAGACGGGAGGGGACAGACAGCTGGCTCTGGCTTTAGAGAGACAGACAGCTGCCATTCAGGCAGCAGGGTGGATCTTTTAACCCAAGAGGACTAAAGCCCAAATAAAGTTTGGCTTTAGTTCTCTTTTAGGGCCTGTGCAGATCTGGGCAATCCGGGACGCGCGTCTCGGGACCGCACGATTGTGTGCCGTTGCAGCGCAGCCCCATTGATTTCAATGGGATTACATCTGCACAGCAGTCACAGAAAAAAAAAAAAAAAAAGTACATATACCCTTTCTTGCGACACTACTTTTAGCCGCACGGACAGAATCGCCAGCGTGATCGGCAGTGGTGGCCGATTCCGTGGCCACGTATCCCTGTAAATTAAATTCTCAACTATCTTGAATAGCTCTACCTTTTACCCAGTGATCACACAACATTTTGTCAGAAACTGAGATGCTACAGCAAGGGACTCAATTGTGTCAGACATTTATGAACTGTACAGGTATCAGGATTTAAAAGAGAACTATGGGGTAAGTGTTCTCTTTAGGGTCATGGGAGGACATATACTAGCATCCTCCCGTGACCCAAAGCTCAGTTATATAATGCGAGCTACAGCAGCCGGGACGGATCCCGGCATTGCTGTCGAGATCCATCCAGATGCGCGAGTGACAGCTGGTTCTGCCTATCTAGAGGCAGAGCGACCTGTGCCCGTCCTCTCCCCTGTCCGTTCCTCCAGTCAGCACTGGAGGATCGGATGGGGAGGAATCCCTGGGGGAACGGTGACTATCGGGAAGTGAGCAGATCGTGCATGTTTCTGCTCACTTCCCGATCGATAAGTTGTCACAGGTCGGCTCCAACTATGAGGACGAGTAGAAATAACTCCCCTCATAGTTCTCCTTTAAATGCCTATATCATTCTCCAAGCCAGCATCTTCAGTATAGTATCGTAATATCTGTTAAAAGCAATAAATACATGTAACTGTTACACACATGTATTATACATTTCTTAGCACACAGGTCAATCGCTCAGTTCATGATCTTCTCCCCCTGCAGAGAGCAGTGACTGCCAGTTATCGCTCCCTACAGGGATTCCCGTCCCCAGTAGATCCCCCAACTTCTACTGGTCATAGTGCAATATTACATTCAGAAAAAGAAAAAATACATTACCTTGTAAACAAACATCTAATGTTTGTTTTGGAAGACATCTGCATGGAGCGAACAGTCACAGATATTTGCAACACAAAATAAGAAAAGTGCTGCGGACACAAAACATGCGTTACACAAAACAAACAACCCTGGTGGGGTGTCACAGGGTGGTAATATTCACAGATATTTGCATGAACAGTGATAGTTGCAGCACACTGATGCACATGGTTTGAATGAGCCAGAGCGTTCTGTGGCTGGTGAGGATCGCCCACTCCAGAAGTTTTATAGACAGGCTGGGGAGAGGCTGCAAATGGCCTACAGTTATACCTTGAAAATTAAGCATCTTTTTTTAAACCCGATGACTACTACAGAAGCTGGAATGCATAAGAACTTTTTTTTGGAAAGGTAATGCAAGGAGGACTAACCATTTAAGCTTTGGTGTCCAGTATTTATAAAAATGGAAATGCTAGAAAAATAAATGGAAACTTGTGTGGACTAAAATTTTGAATTCATTTATGATATATAGATATATATATCAATCTTACAGAATATATTCACTAACTGAAAACCTACCACACGCAATGAGTCAGAGATCATTTGGTCTGAGGGTGTATGCACAGGTCTGAGGCAGCCGCCACATACAATAAATGATGTGAATGTAATTAGTTAGTTGTACAGAATCATCTTCTGGCCAACTTACCGGAAATCAGTCATGAGATGAATATGTAAGCTACTATTAAAAGGAGAACTATGTGGTTAAGGCTTTTCCCCATAGTTCTCCTTAGGGTAACAGGAGGACACAAACTAGCGTCCTCCCGTCACCCTAGGCTCAGTATACCGCGAGCTGTAGCTCGCGGTATACCGAGACACCGCAGCTGAAGCGGATACCGACAATTATGCCGGGATCCGCCCAGCTGCGTGAGTGACAGCTGGCTCTGCCTACCTAGAGGCAGAGCCAGCTGTACCCGCCCCCTCGCCTGTCCGTTCCGCCAGTCAGCTCTGGCGGATCGGAGGGTGGGGAATCCAGCCCCTTCCCTGTCGCGGCAGAGAGCCGTGACAGGATCGGGAGGTGAGCGAACGCCGGTATGTGTTCGCTCACCTCCCGGTCTACTGAGCCGACCTGTGACAGTCTCATTGTCATAGGTTGGCTAGAACTATGAGGTGAGTGAAAAGCACTCACCTCATAGTTCTCCTTTAAGGACTTCCTAAAAAATCTCTGCTTGCCATGCTTACCCCTCTACTTTCAATTCTTTGTGTCACCAACTTAAATCAGCAAGTAGAATCAGCACTTCTGATTTTGCATACCATGTTCTTGGTCAGGGACTCAAAGCAGTGAACACAGAAATGGAATAGAAGCCAAGGACCTAGCATTTCCAGAAGGATGCCAGCAACTAGTGCCCAAGTGTTGTTCTAATCACAAGCTAACTTGAAAGGAGGAACACCAGGAATTTCTTTCTTTTTATTAACCATTGCAGTAAGGGTACCCCTACACTGCAAGGGTTAAGTGCCCAAGACTGCTCAGTGCTTCGGGTGAGTATATGTTATTTTTGAGACTAGACGCAAACAAGCACCGATACTAGTATCGGTGCCGAGTATTTGGGCGAGCACGTGCTCCGAGACCTAGCCCGATACCCAAGCTTCCGGCATCAGGAAGCCGGGCAGCAAGTCATTAGATGCTGCCCGGCTGGTAAGCCGACTCTTTTCTCCCTCTTCACTTGGTGACGAGGAAGCATGGAGCCGGCTTCCCGGCCAATCAGGAAGCCAGGCAGTGTGTAATGACTCGCCGCCTAGCTTCCTGATTGGCCAGCTTCTCGACCAATGAGTTAACTGGCCAACTAGTCATTACACGGCGCCCGGCTTCATGATTGGCCAGATAGCCGGCTACATACTTTGTCACCTGGTGAAGAGGGAACATGGAGATGGCTTCCCTGCTAATCGGGAAGCCGGGTCTTTACACGCCACCTGGCTTCCCGGCTAATCAGGAAGCTAGGCGACAAGTCATTACACGCCGCCTGGCTTCCTTAATGGGACTTCCCGCATCGGTATCTGAGTAGCAGGGAAAAAAAAAATATTGATACTCGTACTAGATACCAAAGAACGTTATCGGTGCATCCCTACACTTAACCCCTGCAGTGCGGGGGTTACCTCACTGCAAGGATAATAAAACATTTCCTGGAGTTCTTTAAAGCATATTTCCACTTTTCCAGCCAGATTTGAGAACATCCCCACTATATGTTTATGTTGCCGTTTGGTTTTCCCAGTCAGACAGCCTACCAAAAAAAAAATTCTTACCTTTTAGATGCCTGTGGGGCAGGTCTTTGGGAAGACTACAAGACTCAAAGCAAAACTGTCCCCATACAGATGCTGCTGTGGACACACTTGAGTTTCCCCTTAACATACAATGCTTGCAGATCTTTAACCACTTGCCGTCCGCCCGTTGTAAAAAAATGGACGGACGGCACTGCTGCACTGGCGGGTTGCCGTCGCCAGACGGCATTTTTTTTCTGCTCACGCGCGCCCCCTAGCGGGCACGCACGGGCAGAAAAGTCCCGACCAATGCAAACACCCGGTAACGGGTGTTTCACATATAGGCGATCAGCGGCTCCATTGCCCGCCGATCGTCTATATGTGCTCGTTTACAACGCCCCCCGCGCGGCCGTTCCCCCCCTGACCCCTCACCTTGAATCCCGGGATCCGCTGCCCCATCTTGAATCCCGGGACCGGCTCGGAGAGCGCCAGGAGGAAGAGGACGGGAGATCAGCTCCTTGCCGATCTTCGTCCGGGCTGTGAATGCAGAAGTGATGTGTATTACATCACTTCCGCATTCACCTGTCAGTCATCTGGCTGCTATAGCCAGAGAAAAGAAGCTGATGAAGCAGATTTCTGCTTCATCAGCTTCTTTTGGGGTCCACAGGTGACATTAGGGGTCCTAGAGACCCCTAATGTCTCCATAAAGAGGACCTGTCAGTGTGCCTTTGCTATTATATAGGGGGATTGTTATCCCCCCATATAATAGCAATAACAATAAGTGCAAAAAAGTAAATATAAATAAAAAAAATAAAAGTAACATAAAAAAGTAAAATAAAATAAAAGTCACAAAAGAGGGGAAAAAACCCCCCAAAATGTTTAACTCCCCCACCCCCACGCAGCTATAAACGTAAATACGCGGCCGGTGCCCCAGCGCGCAAAAATGACAATTGCGCTACACATGTTACATATCGCCGTGAACGTCGCAGTGAGAGCAATCATTTTAGGGCCATCAATCACTGATAACACTAAACTGATGAGCGGTAACAGCTTTTAAAGTGTCGCCTACAGCCAATTTTGGGTATTATCGTTTGAGGTTTCGCGCGCAATTTTAAGGCTTGACATGTTTGGTGTCTTTTTACCCGACGTGACCCCGTCTTTTATATTTTACCAAAAAATTGGGTAATAATAAATGTTTTATCATTTAATATAGGGGGAAACTGTCTTTTTTTTTTTAAAAAATTCGGTAATTTTTCCTTAATATAGTAAAAAATAAAACCCCCAGTGGTGAATAAATACCACCAAAAGAAAGCTCTATCTGTCCCCAAAAAAGGGTATAAAATTCATTTCAGTACAGCGCTGCAATGACGGAATAAATGTCAGTCAAAGTACCGCAGCGCTGAATACTGAAAAATGGAGTGAAATTTGAGAAAACCCCTCTATATTCGTTATGTGTATCTATTGATCCTGCCTACCTAAAAATATATATTTTACATTTACCTTTTAGATGTTTTGTTGCAGCAGGCAAGATGGCCGTTTCCAGGTTTTTCTGAAAACATTCACAGTGATATGTCCTAATGGAAGGCTCGGGACTGAAATTTGAGGATTGTGTTTCTCTCATTAACTCCTACATAGTATACAACATACAAAAAAAAAAGCCCCCAACTCCCGACAGCCCCTCCTAACATTACAAAAGGTGAAGCAAAAATACATTTTAACCATTAAGAAGACAAGAAACTAACGCAAGTAAAAGCAATTTAAACTGCAAGAAGCGTTTTTTTTTGCTTATGCTAGGTTAATGGAAACTTATAACGAATATAAAATAGGTGTCATCTCAATGTGGCTGCAAAAGTGGAGATACACTTTAATCCTTCCTCCCTTCCTCAGGACAAACACTGTTCGGATCTATTTTACAAGTGAACGAGATGTGCGAGAACAGTACAGACATCTTTAATAAAAAGGCAAACATTATATCCCCATCTTCTTGTATAGCTGAGGTAAATTCAGTGTTGGGAGTTGATACAAAAGAACAAGTAAAACGTAGGCGGCAATATCTAAGTTCTGCTATGTGAATGGAAACTTTTAAGAAATGTAACCCTTTCGCTGCCAATGCTTTTTGGTTTGCTTTTTGCACACGATATAATGCACATTTTAGGCCTGAAAATTACTTAAAAACCCCCAAAATATTATATATTTTATGGAAGCCAAGAAAAAAAAAAAAAAATGGTGGCAGCTGCAAATTTTTATGTTGTGCAATATTGGCGCAAATTTATCAAACCTAAAAATTTTGTAGTTAATTTTAGTGCCCCAAAACACAAATACCCTTTTTTTTGTGGAAAATATAAAAGATGAGAATATATACCCAACATGCCCAGGTTAAAAATTGTGTGCTTCCGTGAAATGGCGACAAAATTCAATACCATTGATGACGCTTTAGAAGCCCCTACAAGTCATCAGTTTAGAGATGCGCATAAATATTGGCCTTAGAATTATTGCTCTCACTTTGGTGTGTGGCAATACCAAACATGTGTAGCGCGATCAGCATTTCCGTAGGTAGGTGCACCTAATTATTTTTTACTTTTTTTTTTACTTTAATTGCCATCACATGGGGGGGCATACAAGCCCTCCTATGTGATAGCATGTTAGTGGCGACAGGTCGTCTTTAAAAGGTGATACTAGGGGTCCAGAGACCTTCTAAATAAGCGATTGAAGTGCAGATTGCACTTCAGTAGCTTATTGCTCGGCTTCAGGAGCCCAGCAATATCAGCTCATGGGCAGGAAGTGATGCAATACGCGTCACTCCCAGTCCCATAGAACGGGGAGGAAAAGGGCAATCGTCGGTGGTCGCAAAAGGGTTTAAGTAGGCGTTATCCCCTATTCGGCTGAAAAAGTGGAAATACACTTTTAACACAGTTACAAGCTATTTCACCATCTCAAGTTTCTCAAGCTAGCAGAGAGCGAATTCCTAAAAAACAACCATATTTGTGTGTACACCCCTCACTTTTAATATAATTGGTAGTATGTGAAAGTGCGTTAGCAACTTCCCACAGTAATAGGAGTGCATTCTGTGTTCGTGTAATCTGCATTAGAGCTGGAGCCTGCAACATTCCTCGAGTGAGGAGCTGATGCCAATGATTCTGAAAGGGAGGGGGGGTACACTTCAGAAGCCAAGAATGTTATGACTTTGTACTATAATTGCCATGTATTCTAAGAAAACTAGCCCGTGTTCTGAACATATAAACACAGCTCTCACAAGCCCACTTCCTTGTGTTTTTCTATGCAGCAAGACAAGCAATGGTTGTTTATTAAAGAACGCCTGCAGTCATGCCACCTCCCATCACCTCCCTCCCCATTGTGCAAGAGTCATGAGGTTGTCCTGGCTTCCCTAACCTTGTTTACAGTTTCAAGCTTTCCTGGAGGCATGGCTAAAAAAAGTCTGATAACAGGCCACGCTTTTGCACATATGGAGCAATGTCGGTTTGATTCTGAGGGAAAATAACTGTCTAGGAGCAATGTGACAAGTCAGGAAAGAAAGACAAATGGCTGCACATTGAAAGCCAGAACTCTATGAATATGAAATGCATTTCTGTGCACACGGACATGTTTATAGTTAGAAAGCTTCTTTAAAAATAATTGTGTCCTGGTGAATGTATGTGGTGAATACCCATATTGGCAGCATTTCACATTTCCATGCAGACCAAGCTAGAAGTGTCCGTTATAGGGGTTGGGACAAACCACTGCCTACAATGCTCACAACAGACCTTTTATTCACATGATTTAGGGTACATTCACACCAGCGGCCGCACTCATCCGCTAGGCTGCTGGTGTGCGTATCCTGAATTGAGCCGCATGGCACTGTTTTGTTTTTTTTGCAGAACTTTATTGAAATGCCATATTTCATTAAGTTCTATGGGTTTACACAGTGTGATGCAGTTGTACTGCGTCTCACTGCGGTGCGCTTAAAAAAAAGTTTAGAATTTGGTAGTGACTGTTAATGAGACTGCAGCATGTAATTCCCCTCCCCCAATACTGCCACTTTAAAACTGACCTCTAGGGAAAACTACAATACTCCCTTAAAGTGGAGCTCCCCCTCCACTGCAAGGGTTAAATGCTTGTTTATGCCTAGGGTACCAGGGACATGACTTGCCATTGTTAACCTCGATGCCTTGGGTTGTTGCAGAGGTCTCTGCATCCTAACATACAATGCAAGGCTCTTGGCCCTTCATTGTACTTGTGAGCCTGCCAGTGATCCCCAGAGTGCCTTAGGGCCAATTCACACCAACCAATGCACAACGCACAGCAGCGTGAAGGGACATTTCACTAAGTTCCACGGGCACAGCAGGGTGTGAGGCAGTTGCACTGCGTCACATCTTGCTGAAATGAGTAAAAGTACTGCATGCCATACTTTTCTTTTTCAGCACACACGCGTTGTGAACCAAGCCCATCTATGACAAGGCAAATTACATTGTCTTGCGTTGGGGCTGCAGTGGTAAACATGGCCAGTGCTGCCCCAGTGCATATGGTGAATGGGCCCTTAGAGAAGAGGCTGCGGGACCTAGCCTGGAGGGTGCCTGCAGAGCGAGGGATAGGGCAAAGAAAGGTCTTTTTTCCTTGCAACCTAGACAAACAGGAAGAGCCCCACTGCAAGGAAGGAGGTTTTCTTTTCCTGGAGTTCAGCTTTATTAGAATTATATTCAAAATTTCATGTATTCTGCAGCCTCCCCTACTTAGGGGGTCCCATGCCTGCAGGCCTCCGCTATTTAGCACAGGAGTCACTGATCTTGGTATTAACAAAACATATGTTCCATGGCCATTTCTCCACATCTAGATGTACTTACAAAAAAACAGGCTGAACAGTCCCTGGATGCACAATGTCTTGTTTACACACTGAACATACCTGGATGCGGCATTAGATAACATGCTTCCAGATGTGTTTAGAAATCAGCATCAGTATTTTGATAGCCGTGTGCATGAGGCCTGTGTATGGCGGCCGCCCGCCCCATGACGAAGGTACACGTGCAGTTTGTTTTGCATTCCCAGCCGTGTCTCTGATCACCTCCACTAAAAGCATGTCCCCAAACTCCCAGCCGTGACCCCGACCGAAAGCATTTCCCCTAATTCCCAGCCATGTCCCCGATCACCCCCACCGAAAGCATGTCCCCAAATTCCAAGCCGTGCCCCCGATCACCCCCACCGAAAGCATGTCCCCAAATTCCAGGCCGTGTCCGATAACCCCCACCGAAAGCATGTCCCCAAATTCCCAGCCATGTCCCCGATCACCCCCACCGAAAGCATGTCCCCAAATTCCAAGCCGTGTCCCCGATCACCCCCACCGAAAGCATGTCCCCAAATTCCAAGCCGTGTCCCCGATCACCCCCACCGAAAGCATGTCCCCAAATTCCAAGCCGTGTCCCCGATCACCCACATTGAAAGCGTATCCCCAATCACCCACACCAAAAGTCTGTCCCCAAATTCCCAGCCGTGTCCTGATCACCCCCACCAAAAGCATGTCCCCAAATACCCCCACTGAAAGCATGTCCCCAATCCCTCCCCACCCTGAATAGTGAGGGAGGATCAATGACAGCTCGGCGAGGCCCCGCACCCCCCTGCTGGATTATGCAATCAGTGTTCATGTAGAAGAGGCCATGCAGGCTGTGTACGGACATGACTGGCATGTGATCGGTGAGCTGCATTCACCACCACGAGCCATGGGTGGGACAGCCGCCCCGGGCCTCCTTATGCGATCCAGAGCATGCTCCTCTTCCTGCACCAGGCCTTATGATCGGCCTGCGCTCCCCTCCATCAACACGTCTCCAGCCCGTGCTCCTCTCCGTGCACACAGCCCCGGCCTGCACCCCGCGTCCACGCACACATAACCGTCCTCCTCCATGCACGTTGCATCCCCTCAACCACCAGGCCTGGCACCGCATGGAGCACGCTTATACATTGCAATCCCCCAATGTACGCCGAGCCCACCTCCCCGGACGTGCAGCCCCTCCCGTAGGCCGCAGAAGCCACTTACCTCCAGGGGTGGTGGAGAAGAGGGTCCCCCCGGGGGTGGTGCAATAGTCATGAGGTAGCTGAGATGAGTCGCTGATGTGGATGGTCCTGGTGGGGATGGCCCGACTCTGGCTGTGCTGGTGTCCGGTTGACATGTTCCTGGCCTGGAGGATGTGTGTGTGTGGTGGGGAGAGAGAAAGAAAGCAAGACGGGGCCGGAGAGCGGGGCTGGGAGGAGCCGGCTGAGGTAGACGGAGCACGTTAGGGGAGGATTGGCTGAGCCTCCTTTATGATTTCCCTTCCTTCTCTCTCCCTTCCCCTCCGCCCTTCTAGCTCTCGCCTGAGCCAGGAAACACGAAGAGGGAGTGGGGCCAGGAAATGAGCTCAGGAGCCACATGCTCTTAACCATTCACAGGCCGGGACCTAACGGGATGATGCAACAGGCCCGATAAGGGGGGCCACTCTGTCAGCAGGGGCCACGGAGGGAGAGGCACAGTGAACTGAGAACAACAGGCCGAACAGAGCAATCCTAACCCTCCAAACGTCATTGTCACTAGAGAGTACATAGGTTACTGTAATGGTGGTCTCTGAGACTCCACCAGAGAAACCTATGATGTCAAATATTGGGATAAAACAGTCCTCATTCACAACTACCGTAGCTGTTTGGTGAACGTGCGGCAAAAATGCAGAACATGTCAACAATGTGCAACGCGCTTGTGGTGACATTACTTCTTAATGGCGCCCCAAACGCAGCCAGGAGAATGCATTTTACCCTGCGCGCTGGCGCGTGTTAAACCATGCGCAGAAATGATGAAGACGTTACCTGCACTACAAGGTCATGCACGCAGGACGCCTTTTATTAACACGCTAAGCAATCATGGTCACACAGTGCAGAAAGAAACATTTCGGAACCACAAGTTGTCCCCTCATCAGGCAAACACAGTGACTGGATGGACGACTTTCTGTCACCATGCTAGCTTAGCGTCTTAATAAAAGGCAATCCGCATGTTTGACCTTAAAGTGCAAGGTCATTTCTGTGATTTGTGCGGTGCCATCCGCAGATCATACCAGCAGCCACCTTTACATTGGGATTCTGGTCTGGAGTGTGGTGGATCAAAGAGTACTGTTAAATGTGCATGAGTGAAAAAAGTCAGAACGCATTTCGTAGATTTGGCTACATGAGCTTTTCCTGCATGTGGCACCCATTGAAATCAATGAAGAGGCGCGTCAGTCGCAGGAAAAAACAAAATGCATGTTTCAGGTACGCCTAAGCGTGAATGGGGTCGCCGGCATATTCAGACTAATGATTTCTTTCCCCAACATGCTTTCCTTTAATATTAATGTAAACACATCAACACACATTGTCACGAGTTCATAACATGCGTTGTAATGTGCTTTGTAATGCCAAAGTGCATTATAACGCACATCAGCGTACGCCGTGGCTGTTGATGTGCATCTTAATACATCCATTGACATGCATTTTGGTGCATTTCATTAGACACGGAAAGCAGAAAAACACAATCGTGTGTTTTTAGAATAAATTGGTGTTAAGCCCGTGACACACTGCACGCAAAGCTGTCCGGCACGGAGCTTTGCGTGCAGTGTGTGAGCTGAGTGCAGGCAGATGATTGACTGCACCTTCAGCCAATCGGAACTGGCCAGACGTCGCATCAGGTTTATACGTGCGAGCCGATTGGCTGAAGTTGAGATTTTTCATCTCGGCACGCTCAGCTATGCGTGGGGAGGGAATTACATGACACACTGCTCGCAAAGGCACCGCTTCGCGTGCAGTGTGTCACAGCTTTTAAAGTGTTGGTTGGTCGTAGGTATAACATGCAATATGGAGTTGAGGGGGCCCTTGGATCTGGGACGCCCTATACATTGAGTGCACCCCCAACATCACTGGAATGAGCGTTCCTCGTTTCATGGCCTGCACATGCACAGGGCAATCTCCCTACCCTGTCACAGCAGCGCTCAGCTCAGGCACTGTGGCAGTAACAGAGGCAGCACTGTGCATGTGCGGGTCATAAAAGAGGGGGGGCGCTTGCTCCAGAGATGCTGGGGGTGTACCTAATGTACGGAGCATCCCAGATCATGAGATGATGCCTAAAAGTACAGGGCCCCCCTGACTTCATAGTGCATTTTACTGCAGAAGTGAACAACATAGACACCACATGCGTTCTAGTCCATCAAGGACTGAAGTAAGATTCACATTTTGGGTGCGGTGGGAGACATTCTAATAATGAGGCCCCCAATCACGCCATATGCATTGAGCAGCCTTGCCCAACGCAGAGTCAGCACATAGACAAGGCAATATGCCTTATATCCTTTCATTTTAGTTCACACCACCGTGCGGGCTGAAAAAAGTGCGACATGAAACATTCTTATGCAGCATGCTGCAACGCATTAGACAGCATTGCCACAGGCTGCAGTGCATAGAATTGAATGAAATGTCATTTTGTTTCATTTCAATAAAAGTAAGCTATGTTGCGTTGTAACAATGCATCTCACCACACCTTCACAGCACACCAGCTGTTGTGCGTTATACAGAGTATAATGCATGCTGCTGTGGTGAATGGGCCCTGAGTGTAATAGTTGCAGTTCCCCTTTAAAGCTTCCCCACGCTAGTCATATGTAGCAGCTGCTAATCTCTCTGCGTATTTTCTCTCTAGATACGTGTTGCTGCTGAAGCTGGCTGCGACTACCATGGATTATCAAGCTGCAGTGTGTATAACGCACACATGTTAAAGTGCATTGCATCACATGTTCATTTGCACTGCGTTAAAGCAGAACTTGGGGGGAAAACTAATATAAACCCTTGCAGCAGGGCCATCCCTACAGCGCAAAGGTTAGGTTCTCGTTTTGTCTTGGTAGCTAAAATAACAAAGGTATACTTACCCGAACCACGATCCAGCTTGCTCTTAGACTGGTCCCTTCAGCCTCACTCCCCCTCCAGCGTAGCCCCACTGCAAGGGTTAAGATTTGATCTGCTCGGGGTTTTCCCCATAGTTCTCTTAAGGGTCACGGGAGGACACAAACTAGCGTTCTCCCGTCACCCAAAGCTCGGTATACCGCGAGCTACAGCTTGCTGTATACTGAGATTGCCGCAGCCGGGACGGATCCCGACATTACTGTCGAGATCCGCCCAGCTGCGTGATTGACAGCTGGCTCTGCCTATCTAGAGGCAGAGCCAGCTGTACCCTCCCCCGTCCGTTCCGCCAGTCAGCGCTGGAGGAGGGGGGAATCCAGCCCCTTCCCTGTCACAGTAGAGAGCCGTGACAGGATCGAGAAGTGAGCGAACACCGGTATGCGTTCGCTCACTTCCCGATCTACTGAGCCGACCTGTGACAGTCTCATTGTCACAGGTCGGCTAGAACTATGAGGTGAGTGAAAAGCACTCACCTCATAGTTCTCCTTTAACGTGCCCTGTGTTAATGCAGATCCCCTTTCAAATCCATTTTTAACACACCACAACACATGGCATGTGCTTTGTCATTTTCTACAGTGTCAGTGTGTTGCTTGTTACTGTAACAGTGTGTTTGGGTGCTACTGAAAATGACTAGCACCGTGGTGCACATGTTACTATGGGGTTAATTTATAAAAGCTATACGTTGGGCGGATTCCATTCGCACAGCACTAGCACCCCTAGATGGTACTGAAATTCCTATACTTGTCAGCGTTAACACATAAAACCTGCTGCATGAGCTTCTTTTCCATGTTTGTCGCACATAGGGCAACTTATTGAAATGAATGGACTTCTCTATGCTGATGCACAACAAACGCAATAAACACATGAAAGGGCTTGTAACATGTGTCATGTAAGTGCAGTCAGTCTTACATTATTGCACAATGCTCCATTCATGGCCATTGATTGCTACAAGATGTTTTTACATGCCATGCATTGTAGGTTCCTCTATAAAGAGCCATTTGTTCCATCTGTTTAGTGATCATTTGCTACACCTTGCCATTAATTGCAGGACTCAGCTATTCAAAATCTCCTGTATAACCTTTGTCTATTAAGGTGACTGCCAGCCAGAGGTTACATATGTTACTAAGAAGAGATTAAGGGCCTTTCACACAGGCGCCTTCAGTTCTGATCAGCCAGGCACGACTCCCCCACTAATCGGAACAGATGTCACCGTTGTGACATGCATGTCCATCCAGTTTTTGTCTCCATCTTGCAATGAAATTACCAGACCCATGTTGGTCTATGGGGAATCCGATGTAAATGGACATGTGTCCAATACCCCACAATCAAGTCCAGGGAAACAGAACTCCGATTCATTTGTTTTTCCAGACCTGGCCGGAGTCAAAAGTAATCAGATTTAAACGGATGCACATTCGTTTCGATCTGGCTGCCCATAAACTGGCGTGGGCAACTTCAGCTGTGGTGAAACTACAAATCCCATAATGCAACTGCCTTTGTGAGTCATGGCTGTGGCTGTCAGAGTTTTGCAATGCCTCATGGGATTTGTAGTTCCACAATAACTAGAGGGCTAGAGTTACCCACCCCTGTCATAGACTATGATTCCAATCAGATCTGTCTGAAAAACTGATCGGAATGCCTTTGTTAAGGCACCCTAAATCATCTGTGTCATTGGTTCTGATGAAGGGGGCGTGCCCCAGAAACGCGTAAGCCATTTATCAATACAGGGATCGAGGTTACTGGTGTTTGTAGTTCGCTCCAGATTATCCCTGCCAGGGGTTTCGTCCTCTCACCTTATTCTACTGGTTTTTATTCTACCGAACTGTTGTAAGTACAGCCTTAGAGCTGCGTGTTTTTACTATTAAATAACATTTTTTACACTATGGAGGCGCTCTCTTTTGTTCCTTTTCTCATAGACTGTAGTCCAGGGTAGTGATCCTGTAGTTGTTAGAAAGTGCTGCTACAAAATTGTAAATGGCTCTATTTGCAGTTGACTCAGGGGCGTCTGGAGGCCGGGTGTTACCCGGT
>NW_017307061.1:235329-256788 GCF_000935625.1 Nanorana parkeri | reverse complement strand
CCGGGTGTCACCCAGTCTCTAGACCAGGTGACACCCTGCCGTGTCGTCATTGAGTTAGGCCCCCGGGTTCCCTCCTCTCTCCTGACACTGTCAGGCTCTCGGTCCACGACCTAGTGCCCGACATTTTAGAGGGGTTGACACCAAAATTACTGTTAGTCATAATGGTTTCACCCGGGTGCGGGCCGCACCCCTTGCATGACGAGACTGAGTTGACTACACAAATCTCTAGCCTCCCATTTATTCAAACTGAAATGGACCTTATGGTGTGCATTTAGAGCAGGGCCATTCCTATAAATAAGGCAGCCTGAGGCGGTTGCCTCAGGCAGCAGTTCACTGGGGGGGCAACCGGATGGTAGAGGGGCGGCCACAGCATCCCAGGTTGCTAAGAACGCTTAGCAACCTGTGATGCTCTCTGCGGCTTCCTGCCCAGCTCAGTTATATCAAGAGTCACCATGAGCTGAGCGGCTCTGGCTTGCGTCCTGCTGAGCTCCTGGCAACCAGTGACGGGACACCAAGCAGAGCTGCTGACAGTCAACCCCCCCTAGCTACCCAGCGAATGACATATCAGCACCACAACCGCGCACATTTCCCACCCAGTGACTAGTTCCCTGCCAGCACCACAATCCCAAAGCCCGTCCCCTCATACCCTACTCCACCCGGAACAGCAGCCTCAGGAGGTGAATACCATAGGGACAGCCCTGGTTTAGGACATATACATTTGTCAGTGATTATGTAACATTTATTTCACCACTTCAGCTCTCACAACTGTACACCTCTATGGGCCAGAGCTACTTCTACATTTCTGCTATGGGCCTGTTGATTTGGCCATAAGTGTGTCAATACTTCTAATCATACATATATACACTGAGTGGCCATATTAATATGACCACCTGGTTATATTGTCTTGCAAATGTTTTTGTCATTTTTATGCAATCTAAAAATGTAACAAAAATGTAAAAAAAACACTTTTTTCTATTTTGATCAGTGTTGTTTTAAAACAATAGTGTTACTGTTAATACAAAGTTTATATTTTATTCTATAAATTCTCCTGGTTTAAAAATGGCACTAAAATTACGATTCTTGTACAAAGCATTGCAAAGTTATTTACACATGACAACCACCGTGGACAGATTTGTTGAACCTTCCAAGAAAAAAAAGAAACCCACAATTATCATAATTATATTATTATACAGGATTTGTATAGCGCCAACAGTTTGTGCAGCAATCTACAATATAAGGAGGACATTACAGTTACAATACAAGTCAAGACAAGATGGTGAGGAGGGCCCTGCCCGTGAGAGCTTACAGTCTCACAATTTTCTCTGAAATGACTTGAAACTAACCAAAGTAACTTACATCCATCATTGCTTACTCCATATTTAATAAAAACAGACTTTGCTTTTGATTTTTTCTATTTAACAGAATATTTAAAGGGTATCTCTGGTCAATGAATTTCCATAAGTTTTATCCCACTCCTTATAACCACATCCATCTCGTAGTTTGTAAACGTACTTGAAGATGGCCATAGGATGTACATCCTCAATGCACTGACACAATTTCATCCAGTCCTGTAAATATGCCCTTCCTGGGATTACAGCTCTCACAGAGGCTGCCTTCTGAACTGCACATCTGAACAATGTAACATGATCATTGCTTGATAGAAACAGTGCATGATGGGACATGTAGTCTTTTATCAAATCAAGCAGCAGGGAAAGAGATGCAAAGCACACTGGGAATATAGGATGTTGTTGAAAGTTATGGGCAGACAGAAGCAGTGGCGTAACAACCGGGGGGGCAGCAGGGGCGCGGGCCCCGGGCGAAAAAAAACTCTGGTTACGCCACTGGACAGAAGGCAGCACTCACTACATAAAAGGGATTTTTTTCCAGTAAGCTCTGATTGTATTATCAAATACAACTCTAGTCTGTATTCCTATTACAATGCTGATGTTATAGCAGGATAGTATATGCTGGGACTTTACAACTCATTTAAATGATGGGACCATTAACCTAATATTTTGTTCCACAACCTTCAGAGGCAATCACTGCAAACAAGCAATTTCTGTAAGCGCTCATTGAGACTTCTGTACCTGCCAACTGGTAGTTTGGGCACTCTTCTTGAGCAAACTGCTCCAGATGTCTCAGGTTTGAAGGATGCCTTCTCCCGACTGCATAGTTCAGCTCTTTCATAGAAGCCACTTCAGAATAGGCCAATGTTTGGTTCTTACCCATTCTTGGGTGTTTTAGCTGTGTGTTTTGGGGTGTTATCCTGTTGGGGGACCCATGACCTGCTATTTAGACAAAGCTTTCTGACACTGCGCATTGGGTTTTGCTTAGGGGCGTAACTAGAAATCACAGGGCCCCATAGCAAAATTTTGTATGGGGTGGTGATTTCTAGTCGCGCCCACCTGATATCCCAAACAACCCACCTGAGAGTGACCCTGCAGAGCCCACCAGAGACACTCTATGGTGGGCTCTGCAGGTTATCAGGTGGGCTGGTCAGACCCTCTTACCTCTCAGCCCTGATCCGCAGTCCGCCTCCTCCTCCACGGTCGCTGGCGGGCCCCGTCTTCTACGTTGTCGGGCCCCGCAACCTCCATCACCAGGCCCTGCTTCCTCCTTTGCTGCCGACGCCGGTCCCAGCCTTCTCCTCCTCCACAGCTGCTGGCTGTCACTGACTCAGCAGCGGCTGTAAGGAGGAACGCGCCGCTGCACAGATCACTGACAGGTTGTCAGTGATCTGAACAGCGACATGTTCCTCCTTACAGCCTTCAGTGACAACCAGCAGCCTATGATGCCATAGTGACCCAGGCGGCCCGCACGGCATCTGGGGGATGTCCTGGCCGAGCCCCCCTGTCCCACAGCGCTGCCTGAGTTGCTATGGTTTTGCTCCTGAATTCCTTGATAGTTTTGAGACTTAGTTGCAAGTCGCCTTGCACAGATTCAGGGCACCCTATCCTAACTGCAGGAAAGTAGCCTTGAAACATGACTGAGCCTCCTCCATGCTTCACAGTAGGTACGCTGTTCTTTTCTTTGAAAGCTTCATTTTTCTGTCTGTGAACATAAAGCTGATGTGATTTGCCAAAAAGCCCCAGTTTCGTCTCACCTGTCCAAAGGAGATTCTCTTGGAAACATTGTGGTTTGTCAAGATGTATTTTAGCAAATTCCAGTCTGGCTTTATGTTTTTTTTTTTTCAACAGTGGAATCCTTCTGGGTCTTCTTCCTCTGAGCCCAATGTTGTTCAAAACCAATAAGTAGTGCGATCAGACAATGATGTACCTTGACCTTGACGTTCAGCTTGTATCTCTTTGGAAGTTTTCCTTGACTTTCTGTCTACCATTCACACTGTCCTCCTGTTTAGTCTGGGACTGATTTCCCCTTGCAACAACATATGTCTTTGTAATATCCCCTTCGCACACCGTACCGATGTACCCCAGAATCCAACGGGTCCTGGAACAACTGGTGGATGGTGCCACAATATACAATCTTGAAGATACAGTATCCTTTTGTACACACGTTGTGTGCGTACGACAAAGTGTCCAACACTTTGCCTGATGAAGGGGTCTTGTGAGGCTCCGTTGCATTCGCAAATGTTGCATTCACATGTCATGCTAAAGGAATATGGATAAAGATGACATTCCGAAGCAGAATGGTGTGCGGACAACATATGTTCTTGATTTCTTCTTGCAGCCACGTCCAGGGACGTTGGCTAAACTCTCATAAACCTTAAACTGATTACAAGAGTGAAGATGTTTGATAGTCATTGCAGAAGACGGTTAAGCAGGCTATAATCTTTACGAATTTTGCACAGTGGGTGGCCCTGTCGCCACCCTTCTGCCTGGCATCCTTCGATCTTTTGATGGAAAATCTTTGGGCGAGCTGTTCGAGTATTCTGACAACGGCACCCCTGCTGCTGTCAGAATACAAAGCACACAACTAGAGATGTATCCATCTACACTGTTTAGCATTGATAGAGGAATCTGAATCATGCCCTTTAAAAACAAGTCAGCAGTTGCAGCTACCCAAATTATGTATTGGCAGGTCCCCTTTAAGCACAGTTTTTGCAGTGCCACTATACAAAGAGCAGTGCATATTTAATGAGCAAATATGTCTCAAGGTTTTTAAGACAAGCTTGTCTTATCATTGTTAACACTGATTGCATTAAAGCTGAACTCCGGGGTAAGCAAATATTGTGTAAATACAAGAGGCTTTTTTTTGTGTATTTCTTTCAGATCTGTGCAGTAATGTAGTGTGAAAGTTTGCCTCTGTACAGGAGCTTCCTGTCATATAGAGCTGTTACTGCTGCTCTCTCTTCTTGTGCAAAGTGACTGGTCTTATATCTGCTCCCTCCTGTCATTTTCTGCAGGCAGCTTGTAGTGGGTGGGACTTCTGGGTCCTGTGATGCTCACTCCTGTATGAGTAGTCAGGGAATACAGCTGCCTACTGTAGTTATAGCAGCCCCTGACTTTCGACAAAATGCTGTGTACACTGGCAAGGTAGCACAGGAGGCTGAGCAAAGGTAGAACAAAGTATCTGTGGTACAGGGAGACACAGATGTCCACAGAGGATGGCTGGGTTGGTCCACGTTTCAGGCAGAGACGCGGTCTGTAACAGACAAAGGGTCAGTCTAGGCAGCAGGCAGAGCCGTGGTCAGCAACAGCTACATGAAGAATAGGTACAATGGCAATGGCAGCTAGTATGGCACGCAAAAAAACCTTTAACAGATGCAGGGCCTGTGAAGCTTAAATCTGGCGCTGGCAGAAGCAGGACCAGTAGATAGGGAGAGGCAGAAGTTGTTGCCTGGCAAGAGAAGGCCAAGAGTCAAAGCTGTGGCCATACTGCTGCTATACAGGACACTGCAGCCAATGAGGAGCAGTATGGAGCTGCTAAAGTGTGGCCACTTTTCCCAGACAACAGGACATTGAGAGTTGCGGCCACTCAAATCAGCAGAGGTGGGTTGAATAAAATTGCAGAGAGCTGAGGAGCTGCAGGGAAGCCATTGGAATTGGTAAGTATTTACAGGTCCCTCCTACAGCTCTGCTCTGTATACAAGATATGTGATAATATCTTGATTTGCAAAGGCATTATGTGCACACAAAGTGAATTTTTATTCTAGGTGGCGAATGAGAATATATTTAATGAAATGTTTTGTAACGGGAGTTGAGCTTTAAAGCAGCAGACCCCAAACTATGGCTTGCATGCAGGGTTTCTCACTACTTGCCAGGGGAGCTACTGTACGCATTTAAAATCTAGCCATACATACAACATATGGAAAATACGTAAGAAAGGTATGGAAACTCTTAAAAAAATATTTCTAGCACATCTTATAATTAGAGGCTTTGTAAAATTGTAGCTTTTACCTTTGTTGAGCTGATTTATAAATGTCCTTAAAGTATCCACCACCACTGAAATTTATATAATTAAATTGAACAAACATGATTTCCGCCATAGTACAGAACATTGTTCAATAAATACATACATATCTTGAACGAAAGGGTTCTTCATCGCCATCTGCTGGTCAATTTGGATGAGTGCAGTCTCAATCACTCATTCAGCTACTTAACCCCTTCATGACTGAGCTTGTTTTTGGTTTCTGTTCGTAAATGACTGACACACTTTTGACATTTTTGCTGTGTGATTCTTCCACGTCAGTAATATACTTTCTTACAAAGTGCACCCACACATATTATATATTGTTTTTTAGAGGACAGATAGGGCTATATATTTATATCACATATGTGTGTCTAACGCCTCACTTAGGACAAATACAAATTAAAAAAAGAGGAAAAAACGTAAAAAAAAACTTTTTTTCCCAGTTTTGATTTGTAGTATTTTTTTTTAACAAAACCAGCACAGCTAAAAAAAAATGCAATACATACATTCATTTATTTGTCCCTTATTTTTAATTTTTTTACACTTTTCACTATTTTTTTAAATTTATTTACACTTTTCACTTTTTTTATACTGACAAATTTTATTTATTTAATTATATCAGGCAGTCATTGTGAATTTCTCACTATTACTGCTTGATAAATTAATACATTTTTTTTTTATTATCAGGCTGCTTCAAACTTCAGAACAGCCGATAATAAGTTAGTGACACTGATCCTGCAGCAGTTCAGGATTCAGCTGTCAGTGAATGTTTCAGAAAACTTAAACATTCTACTTTCAAGAATAGATACATTATGTGTCTAATACATAACATTTTGTATCTATTCTTGAAAGTCAAAAGATAAAAAAAAAAAAAAGCCAGTATAGCTTGAGAGAGATATCTCTCGATCTATACGAGCTGTCAGAATGCCGACATGTGTGTCTGCTTTGCTGTGACTCTCAGACACCCGATATTAAGGTATCGGGTGTCTGAAAAAGGTTAACCCTTTCAGTAATGGATCTCTAGATAGTTAGACATCTATTACTGAAAGGTAACCGCTGATTCTCAGCGGTTAGCAGCCTTCTAGTGCAGCAAATAACTCGTCACGTACAGTGTACGTGACGAGTCATTTGGTCCCTTTGTGGCTGGACGTACAGTGTACGTCTCCCGTCACGAAGGGGTTAAAGGAGAACTATGAGGTGAGTGAGTGAATGTCACTCAAACATTAATAAATGGACCTTTTGGTGTTCTATTTGTTAGTCTTTCTATTTTTGATGCATTTAATTGTTGTTTGTGTATCTTTGCTTTGAAATGTGTTCTTTATTTGTCTGTTCTTCTTCTGCCTCTGAATAGAATGTAAAATAATGAGGCTAATGAGGGGCTGCTTTTTGAACAAAGACAGGTCCAGAATATCTGAAAGGAGTTTCCATAACCCTTAACCTCTTATTTAAAGCCAATTGCACCCTTATAAATGAGTATAATTTAACCTTTCCCAATGACTCCAATGTATTAAGCCACAGTAGACAAATTTTGCCAACATCTCCTGATTTTTGCCAAAACTTATTAAACTATAAACTAAATTTTGCTCATCCTGAGTCACCAGAATAAGATGATGTTGTCTTCTTTAGGGCCCCTTCACACACAGCCGCATACGAAAAAGGGTGACAGATTATTACAATGCACTGAAAGCGTGTCACTTAATACATTTATTAAAGGAGAACTGTAGTTTGAGTCTGTTACATCTGCCACTGCTGACTTCTATCGAAAATGCTAGTTGCATTTTCAGGAGAATACTAAGTGGCTTAGTATGCAGTGGCTGCCATACTAAGCCACTGACTTTCAAGGGAAATTCCACCTGTTTAAAAAAAATTATAAATGCATACTTATGCTTACTTTATGCATTTAAAAAAAATGTGCATTTAGTATTTTTGTGCAACCACAATCAGTATATTACAGGTGCAACGCTCTAGCTCCTGCAGACTCCTGCAGACTCACCCCCAGCCCCTTCATGCTCCAGTAACTTGGATAGGAGGAAATGTCAATGGACTTTACCACACTTGCATTCCATTGAGAACTGCAACTCCCTTTACTGGGGTGGCTGATGGAACATGTGGCTTCTCCGTTCGCAGGTCCTGTCAAAGGATCTGTGAATGGAATGGATGACAAATTCAGTTAACAGCAGCCTGCAGGGAGAAGAACCCCACGATTCAGGTAAGTGTGCGTGTTTATGTTTCATGTGTTTCCCTAAATATGGTCACAAAGGTAAACTTAGCCTTTAATACTTTCTGAGGTACAGACCCGGAACAAGTCTGCAGAGAAAGAGGTCTGATTTCACTCTGACTTTCTAAACTGCATGCCTGTTTCCATGTCAGTGACTGAAAAAAATACTGAAGCCAGACACAATCCAGCGCTTGTATTGTTAAATAAAGATCATTAATGGGAGTCCCTCTGTAGCTCTTAGTAAAGGTTTTCTTTAATACTGGAAATATTTTTACTAAATAAGAAAGGCAAAATAATAAAAAAAAAGCTCATGTGCCCTTTACACTGGTGCATTGTGGCAAAGAGTTGCACAGATTAACACGTATTACCAAAACACATGTCAACGCACCTGCTCTTTGTGTGGTGCGTTTTGGTACAACACACCGCAGTGCATTTCACAGTAGAGCCCAACACACAACCCATATACCATGCTTTGTGGTGCGTTGCCTTTTTATAAAATAAAAAGTTTTTTTTTTAAAGTGCTGTGGTTCCTTGCCAGCCCATTCATAATGAGTGGGCTGCCCTAACACAATGCCCGTTAATGCGTGCCATAATGGATGTTAACACGTGCATTAATGCACTATAATGGAATGGGCCCATAAAAGCATCTATAGCTATACTATTATATAATAACATATATGATGTTAGTAGGTAATTTGTGATGTTTCAAAAAGTAAAGATCATAAACCAGGGAATGTATGTTTTACTGTCCGTTTTACTATTTTAGGACTCATGCACATGGACATTAAAATACATGAGTCCAGATACTTTTGGATCCAGTGTCTATACAGCATGTAATGCTTTTCTAGGGCTGAATTCCTACTAGACATTCAGCAGCGTCTTGGTATATTCAGTCTAGCTGTATTTACATAAATAAGAAATGTTGTACATCCAGGGACCGTTTGGCCTGTTTTTCTGCAACTAAAGACACAGAAATGCAAGTACATCTACATGCAGGAGAAAAGGATCTACTTGCCAGATCAATCTCTCCTGTGTCAAACTCAAGAGGCTGTGTGCATGAGGCCTATACTGTATTTGAACAGCTACTGGGGCTGAAGATAATAAAGTAGCTGGCCCAGCAACAAGGGGAAAGCTGATAAAAGCACTGTCACTGTAATAATAGGAGGCCTTGACAGGGGGCTATTTAACACATGTAAACAAGTATTATTTGTCAAACAAATGTTATGAAGTCTGCAACAATTTGCAATGAATGAAAAAAAAGAAAAATCTAAAATATTTTTTATAGTTTAAACCTTTTTTAACTTGCCTTTGCAGGAATGACAAAAAATAAAAAAAAAGATAAGAAAAATAAAATAAATTATTACACACATAACCTAACACAGAAACATACACACAGAACCTAACACAGAAACATACACATAGAACCCAACACAGAAACATGCACATAGAACCTAACACAGAAACATGCACATAGAACCTAACACAGAAACATACACACATAACCTAACACAGAAACATACACACATAACCTAACACAGAAACATACACACATAACCTAACACAGAAACATACACACAAAACATAACACAGAAACACACACATAACCTAACACAGAAACATACACATAGAACCCAACACAGAAACATACACATAGAACCCAACACAGAAACATACACATAGAATCCAACACAGAAACATACGCATAGAACCTAACACAGAAACATACAAACAGAACCTAACACAGAAACATACACACAGAACCTAACACAGAAACATACACACAGAACCTAACACAGAAACATACACATAGAACCTAACACAGAAACATACACACATAACCTAACACAGAAACATACACACATAACCTAACACAGAAACACACACATAACCTAACACAGAAACATACACATAGAACCCAACACAGAAACATACACATAGAACCTAACACAGAAACATACACACAGAACCTAACACAGAAACATGCACATAGAACCTAACACAGAAACATACACACAGAACCTAACACAGAAACATGCACATAGAACCTAACACAGAAACATACACACAGAACCTAACACAGAAACATGCACATAGAACCTAACACAGAAACATACACACAGAACCTAACACAGAAACATGCACATAGAACCTAACATAGAACCATACACATAGAACCTAAAGGAGAACTATGAGGTGAGTGATTTTCACTCAACCTCATAGTTTGAGCTCAATAGATCGGGAAGTGAGCGAACACATACCGTTGCTCGCTCACTTCCCGATCCTGTCCCTGCAGAGAGCCGTTACTGTCATACACGGCTCCCTGCAGGGATTACCCCCCCCGCTCCGATCCTCCATCGCTGACTGGCGGAATGGACGGGGGAGGGGACAGGTACAGTCACTCACCCAGCTGGGTGGATCTCGACAGTGACAGTAATGCTGGGGTCCATCCTGGCTGCGACGGTCTCAGTATACCGTGAGCTGTGGCTCGCGGTATACTGAGCTTTGGGTCATGGGAGGACGCTAGTTTATGTCCTCCCGTGACGCTTAGCAGGACTATGGGGAAAAACACTTAGCCCCATCGTTCTCCTTTAACACAGAAACATACACACAGAACCTAACACAGAAACATACACATAGAACCCAACACAGAAACATACACACATAACCTAACATGGAAACATACACATAGAACCTAACATGGAAACATACACACAGAACCTAACACAGAAAACATACACACAGAACCTAACACAGAAACATACACATAGAACCCAACACAGAAACATACACACATAACCTAACATGGAAACATACACATAGAACCTAACACAGAAACATACACACAAAACCTAACACAGAAACATACACATAGAACTTAAAGGAGAACTATGGGGTCAGTGTTTTTCCCCATAGTTCTCCTTAGGGTAACGGGAGGACACAAACTAGCGTCCTCCCGTTACCCTAAGCATAACACAGAAACTTACACACAGAACCTAACATAGAAACATACACACAGAACCTAACACAGAAACATACACACAGAACCTAACACAGAAACATACACACAGAACCTAACACAGAAACATACATACACACAGAACCTAACACAGAAACATACACACAGAACCTAACACAGAAACATACATACACACAGAACCTAACACTGAAACAATCACATAGAACCTAACACAGAACCTAACACTGAAACATACACACAGAACCTAACACAGAAACATACACACAGAACCTAACACAGAAACATACACATAGAACCTAACATAGAAACATACACACAGAACCTAACACAGAACCTAACACTGAAACATACACACAGAACCTAACACAGAAACTTACACACAGAACCTAACATAGAACCATACACACAGAAACATACACACAGAACCTAACACAGAAACATACACACAGAACCTAACACAGAAACATACACACAGAACCTAACACAGAAACATAGCTGTTGCATCTAATATAACTCAACAAGAGGGCTCACTCACTCAGATGAAATTGTTTTCTAAATACAGAAAATCCAAAATGAAAATATCTGTCAGAAGACATGCTGGACATCTGATACTCATATTGGGGAAGAGAAGAGAGTGGGACCAAAACTGAGCATTACTTAAAAAAATATTTGAATATAGTTGATTACCATTTCACCTGCTCTTCTCTAAAATATCGCACAACAGATGTTTTTCCATTCTCTGTAATTTCAAGGAAGTAGTTTGGCGAGTTAATGTTTACCATTATTAAAGTGACACTAAACTCAGCAGTTACATTTTTTAAAATGCATTCAGGTACCATAAACAAAAATGTGTGGAGACAGGAGGCTGGGCTCGTCTGGATCCAGGGATCTACTTAATTTTCTGGCAGTGCCCCTCCCGAGAATAGACTTTGGATCCGCCCCTGGATTGTAGTTCATCACAGGAGCGAGCTTGGAGCAGTGGCAACTTTACAACACACACAGGGACCATGGGGAATAAAAGTGTCCACCCTCCAGAAGGAAGGACAGTGTCTCTATTTTATATCTCCATATTCCTCACCCTCAGCTCAGGTTCTAGTTAACGGCCTTCGATCTGAGTCTCTACGTACTGCCATTGGCACGGGGCAGGGGTGCCCCCTCTCCCCTCTGCTTTTTGTAGTGGTGATAGAACACCTAGCACAGGCTATTTGTCATAATCGATCTATACACGGAGTCTAGACCGGGTCGGTGCATTGCAAGCTCTCCTTAAATGCATGCTCTTATATTTGAGTGAACCTCACATTAGCCTGCCATCACTGTTTTCAGAATTTCAGAGCTTTGGTGCTTTCAGTCATTTCAAGATTATTATGCAAAAAACAGGCATTAAATATTTCTCTCTCGGGCGTGGTGCTCTCTGGTGTGCAAAGGAATTTTCCTTTCCAGTGGAAATCCCACAAACGTTGATCCCTTCGAACCTCTCAGATGTAACACACTCACCTGTCCGCAGCTCCCGGCCGTCCGGGGGTTCCGTCGGCGATCCGATGATGTCATCGGACTCCGCCCCTTCCTCTTCTTAAGCCGACGGAGCCACTTGCCTGGTGTTCGTGTAGGGTGTGTGACGCCAGGCAAGTACCTCCGCCAAACAAGAACCAGAGATTGGGCTGGTCAGTGCCCCTGCTCCACAGCTCCTCTCCACGCCATCACTGGCTTCCTCCTTCCTCCAACCACCACGGATTCAGCTGCTACCAGTCTGCTAAATCATTCCTGCCTGCTCTATAGATTCTGGCCACCGGGTGGCAGCAGAGAAGTACTCAACTCAAACAGCAAGTATTTCCAATTGAATCAGTTGATGCCACTGAACTGTGTTTCCAGTTTACAACCCATTGGATGCTATTGAACAGTGTATCTTGCCTACAAACCAATTATTGCCATTGAACTGTGTATCTAGCCCACAGCCTATTTGCTGCCATTGAACTGTGTATCTTACTTACAAACCGTTTAAAGTAATTGAAGTGTGAATCTGACTTATTGACCAGATGTAGCCATTGAACCATTCACCCATTATCCATCCAGCGCAGTATCTGAAGCTGAGATCTCACACAGTCCTGACTAGACCGACCGAGGCGTTACATTGGATCTCTATTCTTGCAATTATGCTCCATTGCTCCCCGAGTTACGACCAAATCGTACTTATGAACGGAGGTCCCAGGCTGTTCCACAAGCTGTAATGCTACCGTGCTCGCGCCAACGTTCGTAGTACTGTACCTCCTGTACATTACAGTAAGTTGTTAGACGTGCAGATGAGGAGTGACTACCTCTTCTTCAGGTTCTGGTACTGTACAGGAAATTGTACAAATATCTGTGAAAGTTGCATTTGAAGTGGAACCCCTCCCCTGCCCGATCCTCCAGCGCTGACTGGCGGAACGGATGGGGGACGGGGGCTGTTACAGCTGGCTCTGCCTCTAGATAGGTCATTGTCGGGATCCGTTCCGGCTGCGGCGCCTCAGTATACCGTGAGCTGTAGCTCGCGGTATACTGGGCTTTCGGTGACGGGAGGACGCTAGTTTGTATCCTCCCGTTACCCTTAGGAGAACGATGGGGAAAAGCCCTAATCCCATAGTTCTCCTTTAAGCTATTTGTTATAAGCACCAGTGGGACTGATAGTTTAACTCTCATTGTTAAAAATCACAATCAATTATGACAAATAATGATGATTGCAGTTTAGTGAATTAAGCCAGAGTTATACAAGATTCAGATTGGTTGCTGTGGGTTATTGCACATACGAATTAACACTCAAGAAAAAACAAATTTGTATGATTGGTTTATGGTCCTTTTAATAAATATAACATAATATTATAAAATACTAAATAAAATATTTTCATATATACTCAAGGGCACAGTGGAACAGCTCGGTAACTCTTGTTGACAGCATTCTTTGAGTTTATAGCAGAGTGGTTCCCCTGGCAATTCATGAATAGGTGCCACCAGTGGCTGACAAGCCACTGATCACAGCCATTCATAAAAAATGTGATCGCCCCCTCTGCTACCACAGGCCTGCCATCCAACTCTCCTTGTGTGCCCTCCATCTGCACTGCTGCTCTCCCCCCATTCTTTACCAACCACGGGACCCTCATCCTGACTTCATACCGGTCTCATGGGCGGCTTTTTTGTTTAGGGTGGCAAGCGGGGAGGTAGGTAAACATGCCTCTCATGTTTCATCTTCCTCTTTAGTTTCTGAATAAATACAGAAGAGCTTAGTACTGAGCACTTCCATGTTTAGATTTAGATCGGGCCACAGGGAAAAAGAAAATAGAGAAAAAAAGCAGGGACACAGAGTTCTTAAATACAAAGGGGAAACATCAGGGGTCTGTCTAGACCCCTGATATTTTTCCAAAGAGAAACTGTCACAGTTGATATATATACTGTCACCAGGGAGCTTTTCATTCATTTAGAACTCTAAAAATCTTCTTAACTCTTGCAGTGGGGCTTTTCATCTAGGTGCGAAAATAAAAGTTATACTCACCCTAACTCGGAACCAGATGACTCCTAGGCCGGTCCCTGAAGCCTCTCTCCCCCACCGATCCAATGGTCTAAGGTCCAATAAGTCATCACGTCCAATACACCTTGTATTGGATGTGAGGACGCCGAGGGACGTTCCATTGCCCATTCACCTTTCCAGCGTTCCCCCTGCAGCTTCTGCCTGTAGCTTAGCTGGTGCAACATACCCGCTATTTGCGAATATTTGGGAGCATGTGGCTTCCTCACATGACAGTGCTCGGGTCTAGCAGCCAATTGCTAGGCCCAAACACTGTCATATGATGGAGGGGTGTGGTTATTGTTTCCTCTTAGACCAGCTGGCACGGCAACGGAGGAGGAGCATCGGGGATCATGAGTAATGTTTTGAATCAGATGCCACTGCACCACAACTCTAAAACAAGAAACAGACATAAATTTTTTTTTCCACTCAGCACACCACAATTCGTAGGGGTTTCCCATCTGTGCATTGTGGTGCACTTAAATGCACATGCGTTTGGAAAGGTGTGCTGAAAGTACCTTTCAAAGTAAAGGGCACTGCAATGCATGCATGAAACTGTGGACCTTATGTTTCCACAACAACACTCAATTTACATTTCCCAAATGTTTCTTATTTATTAATGCCATAAAGTTTTATGCTTTATTTTTAGTTGGGATTTTTTTTTAGGAAGCTAGGTTGTTTTTGTGTGGGCTAGTAATGATTTTTTTAATTAATGAAAACAAAATATTGTTTTGATATACTTTTGTGCATCTACTGCCGGACCTACAAAATCAGCAGCACCATCTTTTTATTCTACTAGTCCTCTGCTTTACAAAAAAATGTATGGTCGGGGGGCTTCTTTTTTAAACTCTGAAAGCTGTAATTGAAAAGTGATTGAAAAAAAAAAAGTGAAAACAATTACAAAAATAGTCTGGCCACCTGAAGGACAAAAATGGAGAGCAGGGCCCAGCAGTGAAAAAGTTAAATAAAGAACTGGCTTTCTATCTCATTTTTCAATATTATTATTATGAGGAAATTAGAGTCTATCTTGAAGATTAATGGAAAACATGCTACTGTAAAGCAAGCCATACACCAGTAGAATTTTGTTTTCGGAACCTTCGTTCGATTATTTAACAGTTATTGGGGTCAAATCGACTGTCCATTTTTGAACATAGTGACGATAGAAATTGAAAGAAATTAAAAGAGCAAGACAGAAAAGTTTTCCTGAACAAAATTCTAACAGTGAATATGATTTTCGTTTAAGAAATTCCATTCATTCCAAAATCAAATGTTAAAATCAAAAGAATTTTGGAACATTATCCAATGCTCTGATGAGATTTATCATGTGAATGTTCATATAAAAATCTCTTTGCTTCCATTTCATTCTCTGTGACAACACCTCTTACAAAATTGCATGTCACTGTGACACCTTCAGAAAATATGCAGTCTATTTTAGGACAAGGATAACTTTGCACTCTGGGAAAACAATGGGGAGGTGGGGTGGGGCAGGGTCTTACCAGTTGGATGAAATTTCTGTTTAGTGGAGAATACCAGGTAAACTACACACATTGATAGATTCTGAAGTGTATTTCCACTTTTGCAGCCAAATTGGGATAACACCTACAATATTTTATATTTGCCACATGTTCTCATTCACATTGCAAAGCTTTTAAAAAGTCGCTTCAGCTGCGGCGTCTCAGTATACCGCAAGCAGCAGCTTGCGGTATACTGCGCTGTCTCAGTGTACCGCGAGCTGCAGCTCGTGGTATACTGAGCCTAGGGAGCCGGGAGGACGCTAGTTTGTGTCCTCCCGTTACCCTAAGGAGAACTATGGGGAAAAGACTTAACCCCTTAGTTCTCCTTTAACTATTAACACAAATGTACCTTATTTGTGCATCACTCGGCTGTAGATCCTCAAATCATCTCTGAATTGGTGCTGACACTGTCCTTCCTTCTGGAGGGGGGCTACTTTTGTTCACCATGGTCCCTGTGTGTGCTGTGAAGTAGTCACCGCTCAAAGCTCACTCCTGTGATGGACTACAATCTCACATTCAGTTTACTAATTCTATATTGAGATTGTAGTCCACCATGGGAGTGAGCTTGGAGCGGTGTCTACTTTACAAGACACAGAGGGACCATGGGGAACAAAAGTAGCCACCCTCCAGAAGGAAGGACAGTGTCAGCACCAATTCAGAGATGCTTTGAGGACCTACAGCTGAATGATACACAAATAAGATAACATTTTTATTAGTTAAGGTACTTGAATGCATTTTTAAGATTCAACTCCTACATTTAGTATCATTTTAAAAACTGCTTCTCACCCCTTTACTTGCTCTTTTCTCAAAACTGAAGTTCGCACATTATGTATATTTGTATGGGTGGTGAAGGGTTAGGGTTAATGCTTACCATAGTTAACCCCGTCTGTACACTGCTGTCAGATCACCATTACAATGTTCAATAATGGTGTGGTGCCAGCAGGGCCACACATACTACTCGAATATCCATAATTAATTTGTTGAAATGAAAGCAGTGTATGGTCAGCTTTAGTAATTGAAGCTATCTGTAGTGTGTTATGTATAATCCTGCCTAACGAAACATATATAAAAAAGGTAGAAAATGGTTTCTAATGTGATATTAAAGTCATAATGTTTTTAAGCAATTTAAAATGCTGATTAAATCGCTTACAATGGATGCTGCTCCTTGATTTAGGTGGCTCATTTCCCTTGCAGGATCCTATGAAGCCACCCTTGTTTGTGCTGGTAACCTGTGTGTGTGTGTGTCTTCACACACAGACACAGGATGGCAAGCCACTCCCCTGCTCCTGACTCCAGTCCTTCCTCCCTCCAAGCTAGTAGATGGACAGTTGCTGGAGACTGCTTTGTCCCTTGTGATGTTGTACTGGACAGGAAGTTCAGGAAAGCCAAACTGAGAGATTTGGAGCTGCTTGGAAACATGATGACTGTGTTTGGGCAAAATGGTAAAGAAGTACTATGCTGGGCATTGTATATCTGTTTGATCTGTATTCATTTTTTAAGTTTGAAAGTTTCATTGTCACTGGTCGGCTCAGATTGAAAAGCACTCACCTCATAATTCTATTTTAACCACTTGCCTGTCTTTTTACCCGACGTGACCCCGTCTTTTATATTTTACCAAAAAATTGGGTAATAAATGTTTTTTATAATTTAATATAGGGGGAAACAGTTTTTTTTTTTTAAATTTCGGTAATTTTTCCTTAATATAGTAAAAAATAAAAACCCCAGTGGGGATTAAATACGACCAAAAGAAAGCTCTATCTGTCCCTAAAAAATGGTATAAAATTCATTTCAGTACAACGCTGCATGACGGAATAAATGTCAGTCAAAGTACCGCAGCGCTGAATACTGAAAAATGGCCTGGATGGGAAGGGGGTTCAACACCGCGGATGTCAACTGGTTAAAGTCACAAAATAATAAAAACTAAGAGCAAGAAGCTTTTTTTTTTTTTTAACAGAGGAAACATTGGGTGTCTGCCCAAAAACTCTTCCTCCTAATTTTTATTTTGTTTAACTTTTACTTTAGGCTGGATTCACACCTAAGCATTTTCCACCTGATGTGTTTTCCATTGAAATAAATGGAAGTGCATCAAAATACACATCAACACACGTTAATGTGTGCATTTTCAATCTGTGTTGCTAAGCACTGTATTTGATGACAAGTCGCATCATAGCGAACATCAATGTGCGTTGAAGTGAGTCATGGTCGTTTATGTGCATTATGATGCTCTGACATGCCTCATGACCAGTGTTGACACATCTTAATGCTATGTTTCTATTGATTTCAAGCAAAGCTGTAAAGAAGTGAAATCAGTCCTAATGTGCTTCATACACCTGACCCATTTTTTTTTTTTTGCCAAAGCAGCACACAACAATGCGTGTGTATTCACATGTATGTATTGTAAGACTAAGTGTGTTCTATACTGCCTTGAAATGAATAGGATGCCCCCAATAATGCATGTACAATGTATTACCGGTGTGTGTCAGCACTCATAAAAACAAGCCTGCTACTACACATGAATAAATATGAAGTAAGCCTAAGGGAGAATCAGTCATAAATATTAATTGGGGAACATTAATGAATTTAGTTGCATCAGCGTGTTTTGAACTGTCTTATTCCTGATTTCTAGAGCATATAGTGACAGATTTATTATCCTAGTATATGTTTTATTCTTAAATGAGAATTGTCTCACAATTGTCACTAATTTGTGGAGAACTTCCTTGAGGGCAGCTGAATAGCCCTGAAGTGCTTAGCTAGCTTGAGGGTATGAAGCTGAATTATCTTGGAGCTTCTTGAAGTGATCAGGAGCACTTCTAGATTATGTGACAGCTTGATGGTCTTTTAATATTGCAAAAGCTGGACGCAATTACTGCGCAGTTGAGAAATTATGCAAAATGCTGCAAAAAGTACTGGGGTTCTCAAACATTAATACGTTGCAAGAACGTTTGGAAAAAAAAAGTGTAAAAAGATATACAACTTTTTGGCTAGTTGGCATGACATTTTGGTCTTTGCAACCAAAACTTTTGTTGTGAATGCTCATATATTCCCCTCATTATATTGAATATGTATCTATTGAAAGACCTCCACTCACAGTCACTGCACCTCAGTACAGCTGATATCAAAGCAAAGTTTTTATACAGCCCTCTGTTCTCTAATGGAAGTTGAGCCAAAAGCTATAAATCACTATGTAGCTTCCAGGCGGGTTCTACTGTCAAATGCTCTCTACACTGGGGGGCATTGGGGTGCCATTTAAAGCAGAACTCCAGCCAAATATAATATGATTAATAGAAACAGCCCAGAAAAAGATAAAACAAAACTAGTTAATACCCCCCCTACCAGCAGTAAGGTTTTCTGTCACTAGATGTCCTTAGTTGGATGGCCATCCTTATTCAACCCATTTCCTCTAAGCCCAGGTGGGTGTCCCAGCCTGTGACAGTGAAAACAAAAGCAGCACAGTGATGAGCTCATCACTCCGCCAGTCTGCTTTCTCCTCCTATCAGCATGCTTCTTGTCAGCACATGAACTGAATGGTTTCTCATACTACTTTTTTATCTCACACTCCAGCCCTGCTGCACCGGAACTACAAGAGGCCGATACCTGGTAAATTAAGTTACTTCTACTGATTGCATTTAAATGTTATATATTGATGATTACAGAGCTGCATTATTTGCGCCTTTTACATGTGCCTAGAGTTCAGATTAAAATGAACAAGTTCTACGGTAGCAAAGCCATGAAATGCTGCAATGCACACTGAGAAACTGAGCAGGTAGTAAACCAAGCACTCCGCTCAACATGTGCTTACTGTTCACCTTGACATTCAGCCTTAAAATCTTTAGAGACATATTGGGGGGAATTTATCAAAACTGGAGCAGACAAAATCTGGAGCAGTTGCCCATGGAAACCAATCAGCTTCTCTCTTCAGTTTGTTCAGTTAAGGTTTGAAAATGAAAGAGAGATGCTGATTGGTTGCCATGCACAGCTGCTCCAGTTTTGATAAATTCTCATTGTGCATGAGGCAAGGTGGTAGAGCACCCCTTTTGACTGTGTCTATGGGGCTTTAGCGGAAAAGGTTTAACACCTTTCAGAAACCAATATTTAAGCACGTGCTGTGTCTGTGCAGTCAGCTAAGTATAGTGTTTTGAAAAATTTTAATAAAAGCAAACAGTGCAGAAGGAGCAAAGGTGAAAAAATACTCAGGCATCCAAAAGTATATAAAAAACCCCAAGTGTCTAGGCTTTAAAAATGATTGGTTAAACCCATCAATATTTTTTTTCCAGCATAAATGTTCCTTTATTCCTGTGCACCATCTGTGTTGGTGGGCAGGGGAGACATCAGAGGTCTAATCGACCTCTGATGTCTCCATACAGAGAACCTGTCCCCTCCATGTGCTGTCACAAAGGGGGTCGTTAAGTGAAGTGAATAAAAGTAAAAAATAATAAAATGAAAAAAAATTAAACTAACCCTGCCAGCTGATTCTAATGAACACACTTGCAAAAGGAATGCATGTGTAAGTAAACCGAGGGGGAAAAAAACCCAGTATGATGTGCCATGATCGACACATCAGCACTGTGCCTGTGAATACACACCAGCAGGTGTACATTGCAGTGCAGTTGCTGGTGTGAATGCAGCCTAAATGGAGAACCGCAGTACAGACATGAACTGAGTGACCGTTCTGTTTAACTGTGCTTCGGACCTCAGCTTGATGAACATTTTATGTATTTATTAAATTTGAATTCAATGTCCCTAATATAGAGGTTGGTGAAAAAGGAAGAAGTGTTGAAGTGTTAAATTTAAAAAAACATACTTACCAGCCCAGGAAGTCCAGCGTTGTTTTCCTCATATCTTTTCTTTTTCCCATTCCTGCTAAGCCCTCGTTCACACCTGAACGTTTTGTAGCGCGTTCTACGCTCGACGAACGCTCTACAAAACGCTCAAAAATATAAATACCATTGTATTCAATGGTCTCGTTCCCACCTTGGCGTATTTCCGCCCGTCCCTGATGCGCTACAAAGCGGCCTACGCCTGAAAAGGTACATGTACTACTTTGGGCCATTTTGTTGCGCGTTTCCATTGGGATACAGCCAAGTAGTCTTCGGAAACACGCGACAGACGCGCATATGCAATACGCCCAGGTGCTGCAGAGCCCACACAGTCCCACACAGTCCACCTGAGAGTGAACCTGCAGAGCCCACCATAGACTCTGCAGGGCCGGTAAGGGTACCTTTCTTGGACACCTCTTACCTGTCAGCCCCGATCCGCTCGCAGCTGGGCCCCCCGGGCCTTGTCCACCGCTCCTGTTCTGTCGAGAACGCCGACCCTGTCAAATTTGCCGACATCCGCATCTGCGGACAGACCGGGATTATCGGGGAAAAAGGCATTTATTCACAAAGAATTTTGTCTTAATGGTAATTGTGACCGTTAATAATATGCCATCCATGGCAGTAAATGATAAATGGCATTTTCTGCACATTCACAATTAATATCGTAAGCCAGGGCTCAAAATTTCCACTTACCTGCTCGCATTTGGCGAGTGGAAATGCAGTGGGGGCGAGTGGAAACCCAGTCAGGCTTGCGGTCGCGGACCGCGTACCTGACTCGTGGGAGCAGCTGCTTCTGCTGGGCCGTCTCCCTTCCTTTCAGCCGCAGCTCTTCACTGAGCTCCGGCCAAAGGTCTGCAGCACACCTTACTAATCACCACTAGGGATCGTTCCTGCTCACCTCCGCCCGGCAGAAAGACAAGCAGGTGACGGGGCATCATTGTTTTATTTTACATTGTGGGGGGCAGGGAACAGCGGCGATTATTATGTTGTGTGTGGGGGGGGGCAGGAAACAGGGGGGGATTCTTATGTTA
>NW_017307061.1:222918-235103 GCF_000935625.1 Nanorana parkeri | reverse complement strand
GGGAACAGGGGGTGTATTATTTTATATGTGGGGGGCAGGGAGCTGGGGGAGTGTATTATTTTATATGTGGGGCAGGGAGCTTTATGGTAATATTGATAAAGTTGTTGTTAATATTTATTTTTGTAACTTTATTCTGCATAAAACATTTAAAAGTGTAATTTATAAGATTATTTAAGAGGGTGTGTTTAGAGGGCAGACTTAAGGCTGGGGCTAGGTGGGCAACTGGTGGCGAGTAACTCTTAAGGCTTGGCTAGTAGCTCAGGACTTGAAATTCTGACCCGTCATAAGCAATTACATAATTTGTGAATAAATGCCTGTTTCCTCGTTAGTCCTGGTCTGTGCATATGCGCTGATGTCGGCAAAGACAGAAGATCGGGCCCCGACCTCCTCCATCGCCGCCAGACCCTGGCCTCCTCCACCAGCGCCACTGCCGCCAGCAGGCCTCCTTCTCCTCCGACTCTAGGCTCTGCCTCCTCCACCTCAGTTGCTGGCTGTCACTGACTCTGCAGGGGCTGCGAGAAGGAACGAGCTGTTGCACAGATTACTGACCAGTCAGTGATCTGGAGAGCAGTGAGCTCCTCCTTACAGCTGCTAGTGACGGTCCTGGGGCCTGCGATGCCATAACGACCCAGGCAGCCTGCACGGCATCAGGGGGTCCCCTTTGTTCTTGGTCCTGGGCCACATGGGGGCCGCTATGGTAATAGTTCCACCACTGTGGTTAAGAATACATCACTGTCCCTGGCCGCACAATCAATGTGTCCAGGGACAGAGACCTATTCCTAACAGCATGTAACCATATCACATACGAATACAAGTGGAGTGCTGATGTACTGCCTCTTTCAAATATGGTTGCTGTCCCCGATCATTAAAGTAGTATTAAGGTCTGGACATTTTTTACCTTAATGCATTTTCTGTATTAGAGTACAAAACGGCCCAGCAGTCTTCCCCAGTCCCCACCACACTTACCTGTCAGCTGCGCTCGTTTTTGCAGCCGGTCCCGAAGGGATCCTCCGTTCCCCAAACTTCCCAGTTGGGGGGGGGATACTAGTGTGAGAGAAGCCATAGGCTTCTTCGGCCATTAAAGAGGGAAGGGGCGTGGCCTGTCACAGGGCTGTGTGTGTCTATGGATGCACGCAGCCACTGTGGAAACGAGCGAGCATGGGTGCCTCCATTAGAACGATGGCACCCGTGCAGGAGGCGGGGGGAAGATCGCTGCGGGTACCCACTAGAAAACGAGGAACGAAAAAGGTTTTTTTAAAAAAAAGCAACAGCCTCCAGCAAAAGAGGGTCTCCTTAAAGGAGAAATGTAAAAAAAAAAAAAAAAGGCTTTAATATCACTTTAAATTTAAACGGTGACAGCGTCTTCCTAACTTCCTGTAGCAGGAATCCCAAAAAGCACATTCACACTATGGTGCTTAGTAAACCTAATTGTGTTGCTAATTTGTATGATAAATGTCCCCCAATGTATCCAGTTACTTTTTGTACAGGTCAGTACATCTAACCAAATAGAAGAACATAAAAAGACAGAGGGACAATCCCCCCAAATGAGGTGTGCTTCAGAAAAATATGAAGGTAAATGGCCATGCAAGTCAGATACAGATGGCAGCTGCACTGTACAGGAAGAAAAGAGAAAGCACGAAACAGAAACAATCCGTACGTGTGAAAAGAGGAAGGTCAAATTCATGAGACCGCTGATCGGAAGCCAGCGCCCGGCATCATGCTGACACGAGCCCCCGGCTGCACACGCGCAGCTAGGCCCCAGTATTATTGTTCCCAATAAGGTCCGCCTCTGGAGAGTCCGCCGCTGATTGGCTGGGCGGAGCGGCACCTGGTGCTGCAGCAGCTGTTCCTGTTCATTCAGAGTAGAAGAGTGCTCAGTCAGAGGCAGTGAGAGCAGCGTGTGAGCCGGTGAGTAGATGGGAGTGACACCCCGTATATTACCGGACCATAAACTACAAATGCCACCTAGTGTGTGTGCAAACTCTAGATTCGCTTCATTCTTCATGTTTTGTCTTTACTTTGTGGAAAACGTGACATGAGTGAATGAAAAAAGTAAATATTTCTCATCCAGTGTTGTGGGTGTTTTGTTAACACACGTGTTTATAAATATAGCTAATGTTTATTAATTTCAGTGTCGGTTATTGACAATACAGATAAGAGAATATAAATATTGCCTTGTATGCTACATGAGTGCCATGGATAAGTATATGAATGGGCATTCACTAAATATTCGCTGCAGGTGAAACTTCCAGGTGCATCTGTTTTAAATGACAGTAATTACTTGCCACCTGTGAATGCTTAATGACGGTCCCATTCACTGCTTTTTACATATGTCCCATATTGTACTCCTATGTAGTGATGGAATAGAGGCACATGGGTGGTGGAGTCTGTACAAATTACAGCATATTATTTCTTCCTGGGTGGGTGCTGTATACATCCTCCCATTAGAAGTCATTGGTAGTATGCGGGTATATGCCCATACTTGCATTCGGCCACATGTATGTATGGATGGACGTGAATCCAGGGATTATATACCCACATCCGGCCGTTGACTTCTATGGGGGGATGTATGCCAGCACCTGTAGCTGGCTGCCTGCCTGCCGGGGGGTGGTTTAGAATATGCCAGACTTGACATTGTATGGCCCATGTGCATGAGCACAAACTAGGTTACAACTATGATACATATGTTTAAAGTGACACTAAACTCTTAAAAATGCATTCAGGTCCCTTAACAAAAATGTATCTTATTTGTGTATCATTCAGCTATAGATCTTCAAATCGTCTCTGAATTGGTGCTGACACTGTCCTTCCTTCTGGAGGGTGGCTATTTTTGTTCCCCGTGGTACCCGTGTGTGTTGATAAAGTAGCCACCGCTCCAAGCTCACTCCTGTGATGGACTACAATCTCATGTTTAGTTTACTAATTTGTATTGAGATTTGTATTGAGGCTACTTTACAACAAACACGGGGAACAAAACAGCCGAGTGGTACATACATAAGATACGTTGTTGTTGGTTAAGGTACTTGAATGCATTTTTAAGATTTAACTCGAGTTTAGTGTCACTTTAATGAAGCGGACAATCAAGTTTTATTACCAACAAAATGTTTCAGCTTTGTATTAAGGCTGGCCGAAACCAAAACTATAATTATGCAAGTAATAACCTGCTCACAAAGGTTGAACTCGATGGGCCTGCGTCTTTATTCAACTTTAAATGCGATGTTGCATACATTAAGACAGTGATTTAGAACCCTAATAATCACTTATGTGGCGTGTTCGCATTTGAAGAACTGGTAGAGCTTGTTTAGCACTCATTATTTCTAATAAGGTTATTGAAGTGTTAGCATATAATAACTACAGCTAAGAAAAATCCAGGTCATTTAAAGAAGAACTCTGGGGAAAAGTTTTATTAACCCTTGCAGTGGGGCAAGTTTTCCCGGAGATCTTTAAATATCTATATGTGCGCACCGCATACTGTGATGTTTTGTATTGTCGATTTTGTCTTTTGTGATACAATAATAAAAACATTTATATGGAAAAATATCCATGTGTGGCATGGCGGCCCAAACATTTGATGAAATGTTTAACCTGTGGATGGCTATGATTTTATAGATTATAAATGTATGTTGCATGCACAGAGACATTGCATGTTTTTCTGCCTCCAGCATCTGTGTGAACATAGCCATACACAGTATTAAACCTGTATAGAGAAAGCTATGTAGGGTGTCTGCTCTGGCCTATATATGATGCTAATTTCTTGGATGTTTCTGCCTAGCTGACTCCATGGGGGGAATTTATCAAAACTGGAGCAGGCAAAATCTGGAGCAGATTTGCACTGCAGCCAATTAGCATCTCTGTCTCTTTTTCAGGTCTTGCCTGAGCAAACTGAAGAGAGATACTGATTGGTTGCCATGGGCAACTGCCCCAGATTCTGTTTGCTCCAGTTTTGATAAATTCCCCCCATGCGTCTTTGGTCACTCAAGCGTGTCTCTTCCGCGGCACAGATGGGATGTTCCTCAGGTCTATACGCTTGTATAGGATGTGATGACATAAGGATTCTTAGACTGCTGCAGAGGAGGGGAAGAAAGGGTCTAGGGACTGGTCTAAGAACAAGCTGGCTCGATTGGGTGACTGTACTTTTTTTTGAAGCACCTAAACACAAACGAGCAGTTAACCCTTGCAGTGCAGGGGTAGCCCACTACAAGGGCTGGGAACAGTTTTGCTTAGAGTCCCGGTTTAAAATTTTGTACAATATAATTTATTTATTTTTTGTAACCCTCTGCTGTTCAGCCTTCCAATGCTTTTATTTATCTCTCTAACAAGGGCGTGGCCACGTAAATAATTGAAAATGCAGTCACAAGTGCTTAATTTTTTCTGCTTCTCTAGCTGGTTTAAAAAAAAAAAGACAATCTGCATCTAAAGCCCACTAGTAAAGTCCCTTTTGCTTGAATTGCTAGCTTTCAAAGGGCAGGTTTAGCCTAATGGAGGCTTGCTGATGAAGAGCAGATCTAACAAACGGTGTGAACATTGTTGTGTGCTTTTTGATGCCCCTTTTTAATGTTTACATTTAGGTTGGAAAGTGAAAAATGTCTTTATGACGGGTTTTGTAGCAATTCTGGTCAAATTACACCATCATTTGGAGGTACACTGCTCTAATGCCAAAACATTCAGCTTGTGCACATGTTTACTGGCAAACCCAAAATGGTGTGTGTGGTATGTACATGTGTATATAAATATATATAATATATCCTTGCAGTGGGCCTCCCCCATTCTGCTGTTTTTTGTCTATGTTAAAAAAACCTGTAAATCATCACGTCCTATACAATGTATAGATGTGAGGACGCTGAGGAACATTCCAGAGCCGCAGTAGATGAAGAGAGAGAGAGAGGCTTCAATGATCGGAGAAGCAGGCAACCAGCTCGGCTTTTTTTTGTTTTTTGTACCTAGACAAAAACAAGCACTTAACACAAAGTGTGGGAATAGCCCCACTGCAAGGGTTAAAAACACTTTTGCCTGCAGTTTTACTTTATAGCCCTGCTTTGTGGAGTGCTTGCCTTAGAGTTTTTCTACAGATGACCTATGATCACTCTACAATAATCTCTGAATGACTATAATGTGTCAGTAGAAGTGACTAAGTTTTCTAAGTTCAATAAAGTTTTCCTGTGGGATAGTATTCTGGAGTGCAGCCTTCATTTGTTTACATGCGGAATATGGTTATCTATTGATTTGATTGTTTTATGTAGGCCTGTGCCAGACGTAGGTGTTTGTGCAAATTCCTTTGGGTTCACCGTCTTAAAGTGAAGCGTCACTTTTCAAAATATGAATCACAAAAGTATAAAATATACCATGTATCATTGCTTCACAAGTCATTTTGTAATTTGTTATTAAAAATTACTTTTCCATTTCAAACTGCATAAGTAAAATTCTTAATTTGTTTTAAATTGGACTTTTTAGGTACTCATTCAAAGGCAATGTATACCATTTTATCAACACTTACTCACTCACACCCTAACCAAAACTTCACTGTCCATATGGGACACAATCCATAGTAAACAACACTGGGATTACAATTCTCCTCTGATGCCCTTGTTGGGCCATAACTATTTCTCTCCGGGAGTTAAGGATGGTGGTTACCGCTCCTGGATCCAGCAAGGGACAGAATTACTGCTCCACCAGGTGTTGCAGAGTGGGCATATCAAACCACTGGCCGCTCTAAATCCTGCTATAAACCCATCCATTATGGATAAGTGGAGATACAGACAGCTGTCCCATTTTGTGCAGACTCTCCCGGGGCCACTGAGATCCAGATTGGAACTGAATCCCATAGAACAGCTCTTCCCAGCCGACTCCACCCCTGTCAAGTGTATCTCCTCCATATATGCAGCGCTATCCCATATGGAAGCAGCTCCCTACCCATCCCACCTGACACAATGGGAAAGGGAACTAGCCAGCCCTCTAAATGAACAAAGTAGATCACGCATATTGATCACATCCTTGGGGCTCTCTAGATCCACACGCATTCAGGAGCTTAGTTACAAATTAGTGAGCAGATGGTATTACACACCACATAGGCTGCACCAAATAGATAGCTCGGCCTCCCCACTGTGTTGGAGGGGCTGCGGCGAAGTAGCCACACATGCCCATATCTGGTGGCAGTGCCCTAGCATTGCATCTTATTGGAGAGAGGTGACATCGGAGATACTTACGATTCAGGGATGCCCAGTGTACTTTGACCCTTGGATAGTGCTGTTCCACGGGTGGAAGGGCCACATAGGACGATATGCCCGATCTGTTACACCGCACCTGCTTAACGCTGCTAAGTCCCTAATACCAGCTAAGTGGAAAGATCCATCTCCTCCCTCCGTGTGGGAATGGCTAACTGCAGTAGACAAGATATATCACATGGAGGAACTCACCCTAACTAGAATGGATCAACAAGAGCGCCTCTCCAAAACCTGAGCTTGCTGGTTAGCATACAAAACGACTCCCTCTTACCTATCCAGGGTACCTCCAGCTGACCCTTGAGCACTAAATTATGATAAATTATGACAACTGATCTCATAACATACTAAGAGGAATGCTTGCACCGGGGTTTCATGAGTTTTGCATCATAATTCTAATTGCTTATACACATTGGATTGAGTTTTCAATATCAGATTGGTCATGATCCTACACCCCCTCCCATTCCTCCCCACCCCCTCAGTCCTCTTCAGTCATTCCCTTGTCCCACCCTTCGTTCTTCCCTTCCTTTCTAACCCTCCCCACACCCTCACCTTCTGCGGCTCTCTCATACCTCATGAATCAGGAAAGGACCTGAGGATATCAATAAACTTTTCTGACGTAGCTTAGATATCCACCACTGTCCGTGTTTTACCCTGTACAGTTGTATAACCTGAGCCGCTTTTGTGTTTATGTCTTTTCATCTGTTCTTTAATAAAAACTTATTATACAAAAAAAAACACTTACTCGCTCTGTACATAAATGTCTAACTAACTACATCCAATTATCATGTTACACCATAATCAAATATCCATAAGAAGCTACACTTGAAAGTATGTCTACCTTTCCACAGAAATGAAAGGGGATTAGATGGGATACTCTCAGTGCATTTTATGGATATATTCCACTTCATGAGGAGAAAACAAGGCTCTATATAAATACATATACAAGGTCCTCTCATCTACTGCATCAGTAAGAAAAAAAAAAAAAAATGCAATATGGCAACCTGGAGGCATCAAGTACAGAGTTGGTGTACACACCCAGAAATGTAGTTTTATGCTCCTGTGAGTGGCTGACATCTGCCAGACAAAAGATTTCATTTTTGGTGAGATACTCCCTAAGCCCTCGTTCACACCTGAATGTTTTGAGGCGCGTTCTACGCTCGACGAACGCTCTACAAAACGCTCAAAAATATAAATTCCATTGTATTCAATGGTCTCGTTCCCACCTTGGCGTATTTCCGCCCGTCCCTAATGCGTTTCAAAACGGCCCACGCCTGAAAAGGTACATGTACTACTTTGGGCCGTTTTGTTGCGCGTTTCCATTGAGATACAGCCAAGTAGCCTTCGGAAATGCGTGTTTGTCGCGTGACTTTTTTTACCACGAATCGCTGTAAAAATGGCGCGACGGTCGCGCATATGCAATACGCCTAGGTGTGAACGAGACCTTAGGGTTCATTACAACTAAAGAGATGCCAACACCGTGACTTTCCTCATTACAACACAGTCTGCCAGCTGATTATAATGATTTCTGACCCTCCCATTCAGGAATCATTTTGCAAAGGATATGCTGCAACAAACAGTTTTTTCTTCAGAACAGAAACCGGTAGGAATCTGCAACAAAGTTTGATAAAATCCTTGCAATGTACATTGATCATGTTTTTTTTTTTTACAAAAGTGGAGTTATTCTTAAAGTATAATGTGAATGGACATCTAAACCAGCGGTGGACTGACAACACATGGGGCCCCCTGGCAATACAAGTTTACTTGTCCTCCGCCCATATACAAGCCCCACCTGCATATACAGTTTTGCACCCCCTGAAAAAGATGCCGGCCTGTGCGCCCCTCCCGCTGGTACCGGGATCAGCATGGTGGCTCTGTGAAAGGGGATCAGAGGGAAATTGGTACACGATCTCCCTCCGGTGTCAGAATGCGTAAGTGGTGTATATTACATCACTTAGGAGTTTCTTAGCCCCCTATGTGATAACAAAGTTAAGTGTAAAAAAAAAAAAATTTAAGTTGCAAAAAAAATATTTAAAGTCATACATGAAAAAGAATAATAAAAAAACACAAACATTTTTTAAGTCCCCACCCATACATAGACGCATTCAAACATGCATTGGATGCTTATACGTGCGAAAACGATTGCGCCCATTACGCCGCACATGTTATATATCGCCGTGAGCTTCGCAGTGAAAGCAATAATTCAAGGGCCATCAATCACTGATAACACTAAACTGATGAGCGGTAAAAGCTTTTAAAGCATCGCCTATGGTCAATTTTGGGTATAGTATTTTTTTGCGATTTCTCGGGTGCGCGCTATTTTAAAGCTTGACATGTTTGGTGTCTATTTACCCGACATGATTGTATTATAACATCATGTATTTTTCCTAATATAGCAAAAAATAAAACCCCCAGTGGTGAATAAATATCACCAAAAGAAAGCTCTATCTGTTCCAAAAATGGTATAGAATTCATGTCAGTACAGTGTTGCATCACGGAATAAATGTCAGTCACGAAGTACCGCAGCGCTGAATACTGAAAAATGCCCTGGCCAGGAAAGGGTGTAAACACCTGGTCTTCAAGTGGTTAAGAGGGTTTGATGTCTGCCACCCTCTTCCAACACTGTTTACTTCCAGACCCTCTACATCCCTTATATTACACTACTGACCCCCTCCCCTACTCTGTTAAGTTGCTCACCCTTTGTGCGGGAGGATATCACCGAGTATAAAGAGGGGATTAACAGCAAAAAATCGGTGATAAGGTGATTGGACCCCACGAGATGTGCCCATAGACGAACAGAGGAGAGGAATTAGTTGGAGGAAGCTGCTCATGACCTACATCTGACATCTGCTAGATCTTGCTTTCATAATCTGGTGGGTGCAACATAGAGCACATTTAGGATCATTGTGCAAGAAAGATCAGAAGAGCACCGTATAAATTGAATATCGCTGTGTGTTAATAATGACTACCCCTTTCGCTGTTCCCTAATCTCATGTGTGGGAAATGTGATCATTCTGTGGAAACACACAATTGAAATCACAGATTTACTTGGACTATTATCAATGTTCTTATGGATATAATAAAAGGATTTTTTGATTTATGATTACACGGCCTACATTTTTTTGTTGACGTTTAAAATATTCAGTATTTATGTAAGAACATGATACTCAGAACAGTTGGATAAATTTGTTAATATATTTTTTCACGCAAGGATAATCTGGAGCCTAGCGCAGCACAGTAGTTATTTTGTTTTCTAGGTGTTTTCACTGAGGTTTTGTTGCAGCTGGTAACGTTAGCTCACATAAATCATAAATTATATACAAGCCTTTTCACACATAAAAAATTAAGATATTTAAATTGGAGTTTAGTCGGGAAGGAAAAGTGTTCGTATGCAACACAGCGCCCAATAGAGAAGTATTTTCACATCAACGTTGATGGGGGGGAGGGCTGCCATCCTCAAGGCCACCAGGAAGGTGTATTACGGACTCCTGCTTGTGACAGGTTGATCCTAATGGAGCATTTGATTGATTGACTGCCACACGACCCCTATTGGCTAAGGTCAGGCTTGACCTACTGATATATATTTGTAAGTTTTCGCCCCAAGCGCTAGCTCTGAGGATGGGGGATACTCCCCCCAAAGGCACGTCAGCTTTCCTGTTTTCTTTGACAACTGCATGCTATCATTGTTCATCCAAATTGTGAGTAGTTTTTTTTGTATGATTTTTTTACTCCAAATAAAAAAAACAGTTTTACACCAGGAACGAAAAGTGTTTAAATCTTTATAGGTGTAGATGGGAGACCCCCAGATCTTTTATGTAAATCCAGTTTAGTGTGGGAGCAGTTAGAAATAGTTGAGTGATAGCCTCCTGGGCCGAGTAGAATTTCACAGCAGAAACCGTGTCAGGTACCCCCCTAGGTGGTAAATTCTAGTCTCATGGTCTCCATCGAGTTGTAGTTTCAGCCGCATGTTTTCCTCCATACATGGTAGTATGTGACAGGTGGCCTGTCTGATTTTAAACTGGCCAGTTCAGAGGAGATGGCACATTTGATAAGAGAAGAGGCCTTGTCATTTAGATGTGCTAACCCTGATTCGAGGCGCTGTTTAAGAACAAGATCCAAGCTTGAATCTGTTGTGGGTCAATTGTGATTCTTCCACAGTGAAAGGTGAGGTATAGTGTCCTGCTGTAAGATGACCTTGCCCTTGCACTGTTTGTGAATTATCTTGTAAAGCTCAGCGTGTTACGCGGTTCATACACAATACAATCTGATTGCACAATCTCTGTACAAGGCCCTTTTGATTTACCAAGATTATGAAATATGAGGACAAACCTAAAAAATCTAAATTGTAACCAATCAGACAGGGCCTTGTATCTACAATCAGATTGTATAGCGTATGGTCACCTTTGGGGAACAAGTATGCCCTTGTGTCTGAAGGTGAGGTTAGTTTCTACATTGCCATATTCTTCAGTGCTACACATGGGCTCCCCATCAAAGTTATATTTCTTTTGTGTGCAACCTGCAGAAACTCTAAAACTAAAGGGTCTACCCTAAAAGTGCAGTTATGATTTAAAGAAGGGATAGGCAAACTACGGCCCTCCAGCTGTGGTGCAACTACAAATCCCATTATGCGTGTGGCTGACAGATTCTTGCAGTGCAAGTGATAACACAGCGCCAAAGGTGGATTCCGTAAGAAAGTAGGTGTAAAATATAAATTAATATTAATATATCGCCTTGTTCTGAAGGTATATATATATATATATCCACCGTACTGGGGGACTAGTTACCTCCTCAAGGTGTATATATGTGTATATACATATAAGTGAATAACGTCCCAATGAAAAAATATCCAAAACAACTATGTATAAATCAAGTGATAACAAAGTGTCTAAACCTCATTTGTGTTGATAAATCTGAGCATAGACTTCTACGTGGATACAATGCAACACAATGTGAAAAAAATGTTAACTATAAAATTATCTCATAAGTGAATGGTAAAAAAGTGACAAATCCTCAAACCTTTGAGTCAAACCGTTAATAAAATAAAATTAACGAAAAACTGTTGTACAGATAAGGTGCAAATAGTTCCTCCAAACTTCTGATTTGTGATGTAATTTGACAGATGACAATTAATTGCAAAGTGAGAGACTAATATAGATATGAAATAAATTAGATCTAAAGTACTCAATAAGACAAACTGAATGTGCAAACTAAATAAATAAAAAAAAATATAAAAATCAATTGAGTCCAATTCCCCAAGCAAACGAAAATAAATATAAAGTCCTTATAAGTTCGATCTTCCAATTAACCGTCCCCCAGGTAATCAGTACTCACCAGAATCAGTGAGTATATGTAATATAATCACTCAGGAGCAGAAGGCTTCTAATCTCTCCGTTCCAATTCCCTCAAGAAAACACCCGACAGCAGATCGAGCACTTTCCAGCGCTTGTCCCTTGCAGTCTCCGTGGAGGTCCCGGCTCTCTGTTAAAGGCAGGTGCCGGCTCCTCTCATCCGTGGGCAACAGCGATATTGTACGGTCCCAATCAGTGTTTTATTTAGGGTAGTGGGAGAGAAAAAACAACCCTCATGGTGCGGTACATCCAACAATGAATATTTATTAAAAAATAGCAACTTACATTAAAATTTCAGAACATCGGCCGGTCACATAGAAAAACCGAGATAACGAGCTTTCGCCTGAAAGCCACTAGCACAGTGCTTACTAGACAATGAAAAGATCTGCCCCTTAAAGATTCTTGCAGTGCCTGAATTCCCGAGGCAGATGCATGATGGGATTTGTAGTTTCACAGCTGGAGGGCCGGTGCTGGTGGCCACCCTACTGCAGCTCCTGTTGTGATGGGAGGACTCCGATGTGAAGGGGGATTATGATGTAAAGAGGGGCTGTGATATGAAGGGGAGATTCCATTGTGAAAGAGGGAAACCCTGATGTGAACGGGAGCTTCTAGTGTGTGC
>NW_017307061.1:166226-221226 GCF_000935625.1 Nanorana parkeri | reverse complement strand
CCAGTTCAAGGACATCCCTTTTGTGTACCGGTGCCCAAAACTGCACCGCATACTCCAGGTGAGGCCGAACCATTGATGTGTAAAGTGGCAAAATTATAGACCTATCCCTGGAAAACATTCCCTTCTTGATGCAGGACAGGATTCTACTAGCTTTGCGTACAGCAACCTGGCACTGTAATCTATTATTCAGTTTATGGTCTACTATGACCCCCAAATCTTTCTCCATTTCCGACTTCACTAGCGGCATACCCATAATTGTATTCCCCCTTTGCCTATTTTTGCTCCCAAAGTGCATAACTTTGCATTTATCGACATTAAACCCCATCTGCCACATAGTTGCCCACTCCCCTATTTTATCCAGGTCCTCCTGCAATGTTACACTATCTTGGTTTGTTTCTATTACCCTCCCAATTTTGGTATCGTCAGAAAACTGAGATATCGCTGTGTACTCCGTCCCCGATGTCGTTAATAAACAGGTTGAAAAGCATGGGACCCAGCACAGAACCCTGAGGCACACCGCTAATGACACTAGCCCAGTCTGAAAGTGCACCATTTATTGATACTCTCTGTACCAGTTCCTTTAGCCAGTTCTCAATCCATGTACACACCCTTCCATCTATGCCCATAGCTCTCAGCTTGTATAGTAAGAGTTTGTGTGGTACCGTATCAAAAGCCTTAGCGAAATCCAGATATACCACATCCACAGACCTCCCTCCATCCAGATCTCTACTTACCCCCTCGTAGAAAGTCAGTAGGTTAGTTTGACACGAGCGGTCTTTCCTAAACCCTTGCTGGTTGTCATTTATTTTGTCATTATCCCGAACGAATTCTACTAAGTGGTCTTTAATCATTCCCTCTAACAGTTTACAAACTACCGATGTAAGACTAACTGGTCTGTAATTCCCAGGTTGGCATCTTGACCCCTTTTTAAATATTGGAACTACCGTATCCCTCCGCCAGTCACTTGGAACTCTACCAGCCATTAGGGAGTCCTTAAAGATGAGGAATAATGGTCTAGTTATAACCGCGCTTAGTTCCTTAAGTATCTTGGGGTGTATATTGTCCGGTCCCAACGCTTTATTTGCATTAAGTAGACTAAGTCTTTGTTGTATCCCGGTTTCTGTCAACCACTGGGGTATATTTTGAGTTAAACTGGGAGTTTTATCCTGTGTGTCAAACCCGTTTCCCTCCCGAGTGTATACTGAGGAGAAAAAAGTGTTCAGCACTTCTGCCCTCTCCTTGTCATTTGTGACTAGCTTCCCGTTTTCGTCCTTTATTGGGCCTATTTGTATTATGTATTTGTATAATGACATTTATTTAATGTTTGCTAAAGATATTTGCTAGACTGTAACTCAGGTGTTATTGTTTTAGGTAAGCAATGGAGGAAAATAAAGATATAAATGCAAAAAGGAAGGCAGGAGCAGAAGCAGTAGCCAAAGTAGCAAGGAGGGTAATCGATGTTGTAGAGAACGAAGAACCTCGTTTTGGTAAGGCTTTTTGCATTACTTTACATACCTATGGCAATAACTTGATTCCCATTATTCCCATTTGCTTATTTTCAGCTTTATTAACTTAGAAGGAAGAAAGAGCAATTACCCATGGCAACTAATCATGAAAGAGATTGGTTCATTGTATGATTTCTAGATGATATCACACGTGTAACAACTGTACCTTCCTATTGCAGTGCTGAGTTGAGGCAGAATCAATGCTGCTTGCCGCAGTTATGTTTTTGTGTCCATAAAGGATCCTAAGATAATACATTTCACCATGCTTAGAATGATTTTGCATCTTTGGGACACATTTAATCCATAATTTTACCACATGAGTGGTAAAAAGTTGTTTTATATATCAATAAAATATGCTGATTTGGTTATTGTGGTAATATTTTATATTTACAATATTTACAGCTTCTTGAAAGAAACTGTATTCTACATTTTTCAGTTATAGGTTTTATTAATAGCAGAGATGTTTCAGTTAAAATGTCAGATATATTGACCGAACCATCACTAGCCTGTTTGAATTGATATGAAAATCACCAGTGCAGTTTTCCTTAGAATCAAGTTTCATAGGTGACAGGATCTGTTCTTAGTAGTATATGGCAATAGCTGTAGTTTGTATTTTGTATGTATCCTGTCTGTGTTTAAAATTCACAGTGTATGTCAGTGTTCGAATCATAACAAATACTGGAGGTTAGGTGTAGTGTTTTGGTATTATTATTATTATTATTATTATACAGCGCTTTACAAAATAAGGGGAGACAGTACAGTTACAATACAATTCTATACAAAAACAGCCCTACTTGTGGGAGGTTACAATGTAAAGGAGGGGAAAGTGATACAGAAGGTAGTAACTGTGAGGAATGAGCTAATTAAAAAAGTAGATGTATGGTTTTTAAAGGAGAACTATGAGGTGAGTGCTTTTCACTCATCCTCATAGTTCTAGCTGACCTGTGACAATGAGACTGTCACAGGTCGGCTCAGTAGATCGGGAAGTGAGCGAGCACATACCGGCGTTCGCTCACCTCTCGATCCTGTCATGGCTCTCTGCCGTGACGGGAGGGACTGGATTCCCCCCTCCCCTGTCCGATCCTCCAGCGCTGACTAGCGGAACGGACGGGGCGGGTACATCTGGCTCTGCCTCTAGATAGGCAGAGCCAGCTGCCATTAACGCAGCTGGGCGGATCCAAACATAATTGTCGGGATCCGCCTCAGCTGCGGTGTCTCAGTATACCGCGAGCTGTAGCTCGCAGTAAACTGCGGCGTCTCAGTATACCGCGAGCCGTAGCTCTCGGTATACTGAGCTTAGGGTGACGGGAGGACGCTAGTTTGTGTCCTCCCATTACCCTAAGGAGAACTATGGGGAAAAGCCCTAACCCCATAGTTCTCCTTTTAAGAGATGAGTTTTCAGGGATCACCTAAAGGCAGATATAGTAGGAGGTAGCCTGATTGGGTTAGGGAGTTACAGCTTACTAATATTTTATAGGATTAACAACTAGTCATGGTTATGCACCCCTAGTCTTCCATCTTGCCCTTTGGAGTCCCCCACGGACACATATGAAAAAATGAAATAAATAAATATACATACATACAGTCATGGCCAAAAATATTGGCACCCCTGCATTTCTGTCAGCTAATTTACCATTTTGCGCAGAACATTGTTGCAATTACAAATGTTTAGGCATTCTCATGTTTATTTCTATTGTTTGTATTGATATGACACAAAAAAGTGGAGAGAAGAAAAGCCAAATCTGACACATTCCAAGCAAAACTCCAAAAATGGACGGGACAAAATTATTGGCACCTTCTCCAAATTGCAAGAGATAATTGCATTCCAAGTTTTTGTGGAGAAGCATGGACAATCTCAAGGTTACAGGTCCATCTCCACTGATTTTAATGTTCCTGTGTCCACTGTGCACAACATTGTCAAGAACTTTACAGCCCACGGCACTGTAGCTAATCTTCCTGGACTTGGATGAAAGAGAACAATTAATCGAAGATTGCAACAAAGAACTGTTCAAATGGCGGAGAAAGACCCTCAATCAACTACCAGACAAATTCAAGCTAACCTTCAGGCACAGGGTACAACTGTGTCAGCTCGCAGTATGCGTTGCCATCTGAATGAAAAGGGACGCTATGGTAGGAGACCCAGGAGGACCCCACTGCTGACACTGAAACATAAAAAAGCCAGATTGGAGTTTGCCAAAACTTACCTGAGGAAGCCAAAATCCTTTTGGGAGAATGTACTGTGGACAGACGAAACAAAACTACAGCTTTTTGGTAAAGCTCATCACTCTACTGTTTTCAGAAAAAGAAATGGGAAAAAAAACCACAGTCCCGACAGTCAAACATGGTGGAGGTTCACTAATGTTTTGGGGTTTGCTTTGCTGCTTCAAGCACTGGATGTCTTGACTGTGTGCATGGCTTTATGAAATCTGAAGACTACCAAAGAATTCTTGTGCGTAATGTAGGGCCCTGTGTCAGAAAGTCAGGTCTCTGTCAGAGGTCATGTGTCTTACAGCAGGACAATGACCCAAAACACACGTCAAAAAGCACCCAGAAATGGTTTCAGACAAAGCGCTGGAGAGTACTGGACTGGCCAGCAATGAGTCTAGATCTGAATCCCATGGAGCACCTGTGGAGAGATCTCAAAATAGCAGTTGGCAAAAAGAACCCTTCCAATCTGAGAGACCTGGAGCAGTTGGCGAAAAAAGAGTTGTTCACAATTCCTGTAGAGAGGTGTAATAAACTAATTGATGGTTACAGGAAGCAATTGATTTCAGTCAGTTATTTTTTCCAAGGGCTGTGCGACCAAATAATAATTGAGGGTGCCAATAATTTTGTCCAGTCCATTTTTGGAGGTTGGCGTACAATGTGTCAGATTTGGCTTTTTTCTCTCCACTTTTTTGTGTCATACCAATACAAACAAAAGAAATAAAGATGAGAATGCTGTGCGTAATGTAGGGCCCTGTGTCAGAAAGTCAGGTCTCTGTCAGAGGTCATGTGTCTTACAGCAGGACAATGACCCAAAACACACGTCAAAAAGCACCCAGAAATGGTTTCAGACAAAGCGCTGGAGAGTACTGGACTGGCCAGCAATGAGTCTAGATCTGAATCCCATGGAGCACCTGTGGAGAGATCTCAAAATAGCAGTTGGCAAAAAGAACCCTTCCAATCTGAGAGACCTGGAGCAGTTGGCGAAAAAAGAGTTGTTCACAATTCCTGTAGAGAGGTGTAATAAACTAATTGATGGTTACAGGAAGCAATTGATTTCAGTCAGTTATTTTTTCCAAGGGCTGTGCGACCAAATAATAATTGAGGGTGCCAATAATTTTGTCCAGTCCATTTTTGGAGGTTGGCGTACAATGTGTCAGATTTGGCTTTTTTCTCTCCACTTTTTTGTGTCATACCAATACAAACAAAAGAAATAAAGATGAGAATGCCAAAACATTTGTAATTGCAACAATTTTCTGCACGAAGTGGTACATTATTTGACAGAAATGTAGGGGTGCCCATTGGTGTGTGTGTGTGTGTGTACACTATATTACCAAAAGTATTGGGACACCCTTCCAAATTATTGGATTCAGGTGTTCCGTGAAATTCCTTGCTAATAAATATAAATACCAGTGGAAGCAACTGAGTACAGACCTCCAAACTCCGTGTGGCCTTCAGATTGGTACAACAACAGTGCGCAGAGAGCTTCCTGGAATGGATTTCCATGGCCGAGCAGCTGCATCCAAGCCTTGCATCACCAAGTGCAATGCAAAGCGTCAGATGCAGTGGTGTAAAGCACGCCACCACTGAACTCTAGAGAAGTGGAGAGGTGTTCTGTGGAGTGACGAATCATGCTTCTCTGTCTGGCAATCCTATGGACGTGTCTGGGTTTGCCGGTTGTCAGGAGATTGGTACTTGCCTGACTGCATTGTGCCAAGTGTAAAGTTTGCTGGAGGGGGGATTATGATGTGGGGTTGTTTTTCTGGGGTTTGGCTTGGTCCCTTCGTTCCAGTGAAGGGAACTCTTAAGGCATCAGCATACCAAGACATTTTGAACAATTTCATGTTCCCAACTTTGTGGGAACAGTTTAGGGATGGCCCCTTCCTGTTTTAACATGACTGCGCGCCAGTGCACAAAGCAAGGTCCATAAAGACATGGATGAGCGAGTGGGGGGGGGAGGAACTTGACACCCCTGCACAGAGTCCTGACCTCAACCCGATAGAACAGCTTTGGGATGAATTAGAGCGGAGACTGCGAGCCAGGCATTCTCATCCAACATCAGTACCTGACCTCACAAATGCGCTTCTGGAAGAATGGTCAAACATCCCCATAGACACACTCCTAGACCTTGTGGAGAGCCTCCCCAGAAGAGTTGAAGCTGTTATAGCAGCAAAGGGTGGGCCAACTCAATATTGAACCTTACAGACTAAGACTGGCATGCCATTAAAGTTCATGTGCGTGTAAAGGCAGGCGTCCCAAAACTTTTGGTAATATAGTGTATATATAAACACTGTGTATATATTTATTTTTTCAGTTACTTTAAATTGGATTTTTGGCTTAATGCTTTTATGTGGATTCCCAAACTCACAGCAGTTTTACATCCAATAACAGAAGTCTCTACAAAAAATTGTTTGCCCACTAGATGTCCCTGTTGCAAAACAATATTCAGAGCATAACTGTATAACAGTCTCAGTCTAATACCTGCTAACGTTTTCACATAATTGCCAGGAGTATATTGTTGAAACATTTTACAGAGGTATATGTGTCAGCTTCATGAAATGTTGCTGAATTGAGTTATTAAATGATTCCTGTCCTTTTTAATGCTTTTAGGCACATGGACCATTACTAATTTAAATTATAACACATTACATGCTAAATGCATTTATTAAAAAAAACATTGTCCACATGCTTAGCAATAGAAATAGACAGATGTATTGTTAGGTGTAGGAATAAATAGAGAGAAATATTAATACCTGGGACATCAAATTAGGGGTAGTTGGCAGCTCTCTACACACTGTTAGTTTACCAGCTGTTAGAAAAATAAAATCACAACTTACACTGGCAAGTTCCAGATTGTCCTGCCAAATGTGGTCACTGTAATAAATAATTATTACCTGCTGAAAATGCACGCAGAGCTGTGCCAAAGTATGAAGTTGCAACTTTTCTTTAGTTCATTTTATTTTTTGCAGATAATGTGTAAATTAGGAAACGCAAGGCTGTCTGATTTGACACGCATGTTTGTTTGACGGATCCTGGACATGGGCTTCCCCCTGTGCCTCTCCTTATTGCGCACACGTGCCGCAGCCCTGGTCCTATGGGTGAGCCATGTTCCAGCCGTCAAGTGGAGTATGGTTCTCTAGTAGGAAGGAATGGGGCCACGAACTGCATTAAGAAGTGGAGCTGGAAGGGGTGCTTTTGCTGGAAAGGCTGTGTGACACTGGTAAATTATGCACTTCACTGGAACTGGGAGAAAGGGAAGTATTTAACCTGCAGGGTGCAGCAGGGGGAATTAAAGCGGAATTACATTCTTTACAGCCAAGAAATGCACCATCTTAGACTCTATTTGGATTGCAGTTGCCAGGGTGCTGCACATGTGATCAGCTAAAAAGTTTGGTTGAGAGATATAATCAAACTGGCGACCTTGACAGGTTTTGGGAGTCATTAAATTGTTGGGGTCTAGTTCTGCCTTAAGTAAAGATAAAGCTTTTCAAAAGTCAAAGTCAAATGAACTTCTCCGCTAAGCTTGTTTTTGTTATAACTAGAATAACAAATTATATGTATTGGCCACTAGATGGCAGACTAGAATTACTGATAAAAAACAACCTCAGTCATAGTAAACAACAATATTTGACAATCAATTTAAGAATTCCTTTACATTTTGATTAAATAGTCTCACAGTAAATGATTTTTTAATAAAGTAAAAAAAAATATGCAGCTGGTATACTGTGGGAGATGGTTGGGGAGGCATATCAACAAATCGGATTTTAAATGTTTGCTAGATTCTGTTTAGATTGCTGTTGACAACACTGCTATGTATTCTTGTTTCCAAAGAAGCTCTCATGAATGTACATATCTATCACTCATTTATTCATTTTTGCTTTCGGCAAATTAAAACATAAGGTAGATTTTTTGTTTTTTAATCGTAGCATTTGCCTGATCATGGACTTTGATAAATTGATAAAATCACTGGCATACATTAGTTTTTACAAGGTTATTTTTACCTACTGTCTGAGTGCATGCTGCTATCCTGAAATATGTATTCTATTGTGTACATCAAAGACTATGTCCTTTGATGCTTATTACTTAGATCTTCCTACTATTTTTCACACAAGCAAAGGTGGCACTTGTTTGCTAAATCACAGAATATTGCAGACATAAAACCTTTTACAGTAATGTACATGTGCTAATGATCATAGTGGTCCAAGAGCAGGCCCAACTTGGGTTGAAGAGCTTAATGAGTCTGTTGTGTATTGGTATTAGTGCGCCTTTGTTATCTCTGTAAAACTGTGAGAGACTGATCAGTCTGTAGCTGTGTTTGTAATCCGAGGTAGACAGATTGTGAGACCTTAGCTTTCAGGTGCCAGTAACGCTAGTCAATAACCAGAAGATATATTTGAGCCAAGAGATGTCTAGTTGGACTGGCAGCTGTTAAGAAAGCCTAAAATGGGCACAAGCTGAAGTTATCTATGAACATATGGTACCTAGTGATTTACAAAAACTGTTTTTTACAGTGATGCTAAATACAGGAGTTAGATCTTAAAAATGCATTCAAATACACTGAGCCGCGCTGAAAGCCGAAGCTGGCCGAGCGGCCGGCCATTGGCCTGCTTCTGACAGCTGGGCGGAGCCAGCCGTGATCTTACGGCTGGCTCCGGCCACTTGCAGAGAGATCAGCGTCCCTAGTTACCTGCTAACCAGGGACACTGATCTCCAAACAGCAAACTCTCCCTTTTTTTTTGACGGCAGCAGAGCCGCCGGACAATAGGAAACTATTGGGCGGAGCTAGCTTTCACTGCTAGCTCCGCACAATCGTTTTCTCTTTGCTTTTTTAAAACTTTTTAATCTATTTTTCTGAGGGACCAAGCAGGACAGCCGAGCCGAATGCCGCTCAGCGGCATTCGGTTATTCACTCACTGCTGTTCGTCATCTACAAGAATAGGCCAAACAGCAGTGAGTAGCCTTCCTGGAGGTTCGGCTCAGCCGATCCATATATTGGATCGGCTGAGTCGAACTCCTTCTGCACTTCGGGTCGGCCGAACATGCTGAGCATGTTCGGCCGACCCGAAGCCATGTGAAGCAAGCCGATGTACGGCTGAAATCAGCCGTACCAGCCTGAAGTGAATAGCCGAACAGTGTTCACTTGGGGGCTCACTTCACTTGGGGTCGGTTGTTCACTCGGCTGCCCTCGACAGCTTAGTGAATAGACCCGTAACTATTATCAAAAATGTAGCTCATTTGTGTATCGCTTGGTTGTAGATCCTCAAATCACCTCTGAATTAGTGCCGACACTGTCCCTTCTTTCTAGAGGGTGGCTTCTTTTGTTGCCCATGGTCCCTGTGTGTGTTGTAAAATAGTCACCACTCCAAGGTCGTGACTTTTTAAGATGAAGCTTCTCAGTTTAGTGTCACTTTAAATGAGTAATGAAGAATACTATTTATCCATAGCGTAGTAGCCTGTAGTTAAAGCCTCCGGGTTTTTTTTGCCTATATCTACTGCTATCAAGCAGTAGATATAGGCAAAACGTTTTTTTTTTAAAAAAACGCTTTAACAGCGGTTTAAACTTACCTCGTTATCGCTGTGCGCTCCCATGCCGAGAATCCGGAACTGCTCGTGCGGACCGAAAAGGATCTTGGGGCGGGCGCATGCGCAGTTCGGATTCTCGGCCGGGAGACGAGCAGAGACGCAAGGTAAGTCTATGGACGCGCGCACCCGCATGCAGACACTGCTGGATCGGAAGTACCTGCAAGCAGAGTCAGCGCTGGATCGGAGGGCCGCCGCACCGCTGGAGGGACAGATGAAAACATCAGGAAAGAAGAAGAAGATCGGATTAAGATACATCATTTAAGGTAGGTGCTAACATTAACATGGGGGGGAGGGAAACCATTTTTTTTAACTTTAATGTCACTTTAACATATAGCTTTGTCTATACAGAGGCCATTGATTTACTTTTTCCCTAAGACTGCTTTCACAGCCCCATATTTTCTCTTCTTTGAACTCAGCATAGCCCCGTTCACAGCACCAGGGGTGGCACCATGTTGGATTCTTCTGGGAAAGCTTTGTTTGCTGTGTCATTGCAACCCTGTTACAGGCTTGCGACTTAGCAGTGACAATGCTGATAGCAACACTCCCAGTAAAATGTTTCATCCCAGGTAGAGCCTACATGAGAGTGGCAACTCTACTCTGAATTCATGAACAGTGCAGCATCATTGTTCCACAATTACAGGAAGCTGCATTGTGTGGACTTCACAGGCACGATCAACAGGTATTTGTGGGATTTTGCAAGGGGATTTTACTAAGAGAAAACTAAGTGCAAATGTACTTAGAATTAGGTGCTGCAGCCCATATTGTTTTTATTAATTGAGAGGCCATAGTCCTACTTTAAAGTGCTATAAAAATCTGTTGGTTTTGCAATGATGCATATTTTTCAGTGTCTTTATCCGTGTGAAATCGTCAGGCTGAAGGCGATTAATTGAGCAAGTAGTAATGCTTAATTTCAGTGCATAAAATTGAGATCAACCTGGCTATGCTGTTTTGAAGAGATACTTGGATCACAAAACTGGCTCCACAACATTACAAAACTTTTACAGCTTCATTCACACTTCATTTGAACATGTTTGGGTGTTTTGGGGTTAAATAAATAATTATGTAAATAATTTTTTTAAATCCGATTAAACGAAAAAATGAATCGGCCAACTAATCGATTATTAATTTTTTTTCTTAATAATCGATTAGTTGGACGATTAATTTTTTTCTTTTAATCGGATGAAAAAAATGTATTTACATAATTATTTAATAATTATTTAGTTAATTATTAATAAATATTACTTAAAATAAACAAAACAGTGCCGCACTACAAATCTATAAATCTTTAATAATAAATGCTAGTAATAACAAATGTAAAATGTGTTAACACAACCCAAAGTGGCACTTCCCCCCTAGTGCCAATACAATAAAGGTTGTGTGAACAATCTGATAGATTTTATGTAAACCACTATTAATCTGCCTCCAAAATAAAGTATTTTCCCACAGGATATATACAACAGGAGTATAGTCCAAAGATCCACCAGTGCAACCAGTTGCAATCTCCTCCACCACAGTCACCTTTCAAAGTGCTGCTCCCCTGTCCTTCAGACCTCCATATAAAGGTCTAGCTGTGCCTGTCCCCTTTTAAGATGCAGGTAAGGGTTCAGAGCCAAGCACTCAACAGATAAGATGCCACCGGACCTCTTTCCTTTATTGCTTCAAAGTATCAATACCGCTGGTTCGTTTCCTCTAGATCTCTCAATATCCCTCCTTGGTTGCTCGAAAGCGCATGTTATACATAAAGAAAGTGCGCCATAGTGTAACCCATTAAGCGGTAAAAACACTTTATTTACAATACTAGTCACATATTTAGTAATAGCAAAAAACATCCCCGACGAAGTCGTGTATTTGACGCAGCGTACATAAGGTGGAGCTGGGAAGCACGGAGTATGGCTGGTAGCATTACAGTGAGGACGGACGAACAAGTGGGATTCTCTGGCAGATTGTTGTTTTGTGCAACGCCAGGGCAACCCTATTCATCCCCTCAGTCCACTGTGATCATCCAGGGGAGGAGGAAAGGAGGGGGAGGCCGAGGATCCTCGGACAGTGCCCAGTCAATCAGTGTTCACAAGCATGTGAGTGAGACGGGGAGGGCGTGAGGGTGCAAGCAGCCCAACTAATCGCGCAACCCACTTTCTTGACAACGATTTTCTATATCAATTAGTTGTTTCAACCCTAGTTTGTACAGGCATGTTGGCAAGCGTTCCAGGGTTGAGCGTTGTATTTTTATTCAAAGCAAAGCTAGTCACTATGCATAAAAATTAGGGATGCACCGATACCACTTTTTTAAGGCCGAGTACGAGTACCGATACTTTTTTCCAAGTACTCGCCGATACCAATTACCGATACTTTTTCTTAAAGGGACAGGTCACATTTTTTCTAAAGCAATACAAAATCATGATTTTAGGTCAGTTTCTTAATATTATGAAGAACATGAACACTCTGTAGTGTGGCACAGCTATATCCAATTCTGCATACCTGGCTTTATATTATAAGAACTTTATAATATAAAGCCAGGTATGCAGAATTGGATACAGCTGTTCCACACTATACAATAATACACTGTTCTGGAGTCTGGACATGTGATCATCTATTTTCCCCACTAGGGGGATACAAGCCTTAGTTAGCAATGGCATGATAAATATTAATTTAATTATTCAATGTCTTTTTTTAAATATTATAACATTTATAATATTAAAAAAAAGACATGGAGATGTGACTATGCACGGGCGGCTGTCCGTGAAAAGTCAGCTGTGCGGAGCCACAGTAAGCAGGAAAAAAAATGCACTTTAATGTGCATTCTTCAGACTATTGTGGAAACCACGTAGCCCCCAAAATAGTGCAAGTGCATTAATCCGGCAGATTCCGTGCGTTCGTAACTATATAATGGCCACAAAGGAGCGGAATCATGCATTTGTTTCACATATAACGTTTGCGTCCCGTGCGGAAGACCACGTGGGAAACACAAACCCTATATGTGAATGGAGCCTAAAAGATTAAAATTCCCCCCATTTCTAGCTCATAAAAAAAAATCAAGGCATTAAGTTCACATACCAGCGATCAGCGATGGGCTCCGGCTCTCCAGGTTACAGTCTGGTTTTTGTAAATAGTAGAAATCCTCTAGTGATGCTTATGTGATATAAGAATAAAATATTCACATAAGAATCCAATATTTTTTTTTTTTTAAAGGAGAACTATGAGGTGGGTGCTTTTCACTCACCTCATAGTTCTAGCCGACCTGTGACAATGAGACTGTCACAGGTCGGCTCAGTAGATCGGGAAGTGAGGGAACGCATACCGGCGTTCTAGGGCCCTCGGTGGGCCCCCCCCAGCCTCAGGCTCTCGTGCAGCCAGCGGTAGGTCCACCCTCCATCCAGCATGACACACCCCTACCTCTGGACTCTTCTCAGCTGTCAAGCTTGGAGAAGCGGCTGTGTTAACGCAGCAACGGCAGCGTCTGGTGGGCCTGGTAGGCGGGCGACACTGCCGTTGCCGCTTTATCACAGCTGCGTCTCCTTCCATGCGGACTGGAAGGGGCACGGGGTGGGATGCCGCCAAGGGGACGCCTGCCCGTATGGTCAGTCCGCCCCGACTACAAATACATCATATTGCAAATCAGCTTAGTTAAAAGAACTATGAGGTGAGTGCTTTTCACTCACCTCATAGTTCTAGCCGACCTGTGACAATGAGACTGTCACAAGTCGGCTCAGTAGATCGGGAGGTGAGCTCTGCTCTATTCTGCCCTCTTCTCCCGCTGATGGGCCGATTGGATGATGACAGGCTTCCTCACCAGTCACTCCTGACTGGTGAGGAAGCCTGTCAATCATCCAATCGGCCAATCAGTGGGAGAAGACGTCAGAATGGAGCAGATGACAGAGGAGGTCGCGGCCATCTTGCTTAATTGAAGACGCGATGGAGGTCCTGTGTGCGGCGGATTCGGGTCCCTGAAGATGGCGGACGCGGCACAGGTACTCGTTTTATGTATTGAAGTATTTGTACGAGTACTCATGCAAATACTCGGTATCGTGGCCGATACCGATGCTTGTATCGGTATCGGTGCATCCCTAATAAAAATGCTTGAGCGTTTTTGCATGTTTTTCACAATTTTTCTCCGGTACTACCATTGAAGTCTCATGGAGCCAAAACGCTTGACTCTGCTCCGAAAGAACCTCATGTACTTTTTTGAGCTACAGAATGTTCAGTGTGTGAAGAGGGCTCAATGAAATCAATTGGATTTCTCCTGTTGAGCGTTGCAGTGCTTAGACATTCGAGAAAATGTTCTGGTGTGAATGGAGCCTAACAGTCCACATGTGAGTATTTTACCTGTGTATTAAGCTGTTTGTCGGGAGCTCAGCCTTAAAGGGTTAATAAACCCTCAGCGGTTTTGCATATATCTAATGGGACATCAAAGGATAGGAGGATAGAGGAGTCAGCGCTGGATCAGAGACCCGCACCAGACCTAGAGGGACAGCTGAAAAGGACAGTAAAGAAGAAGGTGATCGAATCAAGAGGCATCATTTAAGGTAAGTGCCTACAGAAGGATTGGGAAGGGGCAAAAAAAGTTTGACTTTAATGTCACTTTATATATACCTTAAATGTGCTTTTTAATACTGTAATGTCTTCTCTTTTCAGTGATTTTTCCCATTAAAAGTGTTATTGATGAAGCATTTAGACCCCAGTTAAACTTTCCCTTTTGCTGTCTGAATAAAATATCTTGTATTGTAACTTAAGCAATTAACATTAGCCTAACAAGATGCCCATGACATTGCTGTTCGTGCGATGGCAAACAAATCGAAAGCAGATTTCAATGTGGATTCCTAATTAGCCTTATTAACAACTAAGAAAATGAGCTGGACCCAGTTAGTGTTATTTCCATTATGTCAAAAATAAAAGCTACCTTTTAATGGCTGGTAGCTGCAGGGGGTTGCTGTTTCACAATGCTGAATAGATATACAGTCTGTTTTAGGAGCAACAATGTATAAAAATAGCAAGCACACTTAAATACTTTATAATGCAATAGAAAATACTTCATGGATTTATTCTGTAAATGTATAAGCTATTGTTGTACTTTTATGGAGGTGCGATAATTATGTTTTTATACATAAAATTTTAAAAGGTCCCCCAAGCCATATATTTTCAAAAAAAGCACAGGACCTATAGAATTAGAGTTGGTTATGTTGATTTTGTTTGTCTTGTCATAACTGTAATTTGTAAAAACATAAATAAATTTAAAAAATACTAAAATTATTAGCACACATCAATACAACAAAAATCTCTAAAATTCCTTTGAAATATAAAAGATAAAACTGCATCATGTTATTAAATTATACAAATATATGTAAATTTAAAATAGTGTGCCTTTTCAAAACTGTAAAAATCAAAGGTTTGGAAAACTGTAAATAGGTAACTTACACTAGAAATCATTATAATTGAATAAGCTTTAAACTAAATGATGCCTCTAAAATTCTTGAGTTCCTAAGATGTGCTAGGATACCAAATGTGTAGTGTAATATTGATTTGATGTATATATGTGCGTCAGAATGGTAAAAATGTGTGTGCAGTTGGATTTTGTATACATGGGGTTTTAGCTTGCTTGGATTTGCATTCGGAATACTCTTATTCTCATTTATTTTTCCAGCTCACATTATGCTCCTCGGATAACTTCTACTAACAGTTTTTTGCAGCTGTAAACTTGTTTTAGCCCTGATTTTTGTTCATCTTTGTTGACTAATAGCCTTAAATGTGGGGATTTTGGTTAGCTCATTTATGATAAATTTTAAGGATGAAAAATGTATGTGCACAGCTGTGCAGGTTCCAGGTTCCTTGTTGATGCCATTGTTAAAGTGATTCTGTTGGCAAAGCACACACACCAGCTTCCTCCAAGTGACACTACTGGTATACCTCACACTTTGAGTTTCATAATCCAACCAATACAGAGGCATGTTCTAAATCATGTAATCTCACTTGACCAGTGGTATAGCTCATGCCTTTAAAATGTTATTGAACTGCTATATATATATATATATATATATATGTTATTAAACTGCTAGATATTTTTTTTTATACAGTCAGAAATTTTCAGTGTGGTGTCTTTCAGGTGACTGCTAGGCCACAGAAAGACGTAATACAAAATGTTTTTATTACAACTGTATCGTTGGTTTATGTTTTGCTCCTGGGTGTTGGTGGGTCACATGTGGCCTCTTATGACGTGATTATGTGTCAGTCAGAAAGGATTGCAATCAATCTCTGACATTCTTTTCTTTCCTAATAATTAGTTTATAAGCACTTTGGTGTAAATCATTTCTATTACATTGTGATTGACCTGGCTTTAGGTTTAAACCTCTTGATGTGCCATGGTAATAAGCACTTTCTAAAGGTTGTGTTACAGGTGGCCTAAAACAGGAAGCAGCTTTGTGTAATACCTAAAAGAACCTAGCACTGGATTTAAAGTGTATGTCTGGGCACAATAATAAAAATCTTTTTTTATCGTTCATCAAAGGACACAAAGTTTGAACCTGGCTGAAATGTAACCTTCGGGCACTGGTCTCTGCTTGTGGGGCTTTCCAGACCTTTTTGTACTGCGTTAGTTAGCTGCAGAGTGTTTTCCAGGTCCAGAGCTATGGCACAGCCTCTGGTGTGACCCAGTCTCAGAATGCTCAATCTGTGACTATGCCCATGGATGGGGCAAAGATAGCCTGAAACGTGACCATTAGGCATTGTGGCCCTTTCCAGCCTCTGGTGTAACCCAGTCTCTGATAACTTCCTTTGTGAATAAGTCCCTGACAATTAGTAAAGATAATCTGGTAGGTCACCTTCAGATACTGTGCTCTCAATTCAGGCATTTTGCAGACCCTGCTGTGCTTCCAATTAGCATCCAACTTTCCAGGTCCAGAGGAGTGGCACAGCTTTTGTTGTGACCCAGTCTCTGTGCTCTTAATCTCTGAATGATTCTCTGATGTGATTACGATATCCTGATGTGTGACCTTTGGGCAATGGACTCTGCTTTATGGCACTTCTCAGTCCTTTGTGTCCTGTAATAAAACCACAGAGGGGGGAATTTATCAAAGCAATTGCGACAGTTGTAGCCTCCTAGATCATTTTTTTAATGTGCAACATCTGTCTTTTAACACGTGCACTACTTTTCCAACTGCACGTGTTTTGCCCCTGTTTTGACCAGAGCTTGCACGACTTTACCAACTGCACATGTTTTGCACCTGTTTTGACCAGAGCTCTTCTTTTTTTTTGTGGGCCCTCGCGTTCCCCACCTTAATAGACATACCACCACATAGGTTGGTAGCGTAGGGATATTACTTTTAGACAGTTGTACTCCCTATTTTGGTCTCAGTTTGTTAGTTTTTTCTTCTTTTGTCTTTGCACAATCTAGCAGACCTTTTATTTTTCTCTGGAAGATCTTTTTGAGCAGGGAGTCATCATTATTGTTAACTGAGGGTTTTGGCTCTAACCTTTTCCAAAACCAAAAGAGGGCATCTGCCCCATCTTGGATCTGAAGCCTTTAAGTGTCTCCATTCGAGTCCAAGTTCCACATGGAATCCCACCAGGTCTGGCATGGTCTCCCTCCATCAGGGACAGTTTATAGCCATTGTGAACATCAAGTATGCCCCCATCTTTCCAGCACACCAATTCTACCTCCGTATTGCTGTGGACACTGATCAGTGTGAGTGATCATTATCAAGAGAGCAGATAAAGGGGCAGTATTGTAGTACAATATAGAAACTTTTTTATATGTAAAGCCGAAAGACTGCTAGCTGAGAACAATATTTATTTAATCTTAACCAATGATAGGATCAGCTGTTATCAGATGGAACTGAGAGACTTAATCAATACAGCATATGCTGAATGTGTAGTTACTAAACAGGAAAAAAGGTTTTTGTTTAAAAATTCATAAAATGCACCCTTTTTTTACCATAATCCAAAATTTCATAAGAATACTACTCATCCCCCAGGACACCCTATTATTGCTGATTGCCTCACTAGTGGCCTTTCTAATTTATGTAGACCACTTCCTACAACCCTTAGTAATAGCTCTTCCAGCATACATCAAAGATTCTCTACATGTTTTAGACATACATAAAGACTACAATTGGGAAAATGACTGTGTTGCTATCTTTTAGATGTCACTTCCCTTTAACACATCCATACCACATGAATTAGGATTGTGCGCTCTCCAGTACTTTCTGTTAAAATATGAACTATTAAATAAAAAGCAGGCTAAATAATTTTGTGGCAGTGTAAGGTTACTACTGAACTATAATTATTTTGAGTTCATGGGGAACATCTATTTACAGCATCTCGGCACAGCTATGGTAGAGAGTTTTGCATCAAGCTATGCCATTCTTGTGATGGACAACTGGGAATCTCTCTGCATATGGCATAATAATCCCTGTGCTAAATACACAACCAGGGCATCAGCAACTATTCTTGATAATGACTGCAAGTGAATCGCTTTCCTAAAACCTGCTTTGCTTCTCCTTTTCTGCTCTAACCATTCATGGTTACGATCATAAAAATGATTAAGACCTGAACACCTTCCTAGCATGAAAGGGAAATTTTCAATGTAGGGAAAAAGAAATGCCTTGCATGTCGGTTTATCTCACAAGGACAAACGTTTTTTTTTTATACTAAAGGGAAAAAGTAGGATATTAACAACGTTGTCATGTTCCACTACATATGTAGTATATGGTTCAAGCCAGGATAATTGTTTCTTGCCTTCCCCACACTTGGATACAAAGATTTTGGTTTATTGGGTCTACCCATCTTGTTACTCGGTTAAAGGTCTCCACTTGTGTGTGCATTTAATTTGATTTGGATACACATAATAAACAAAGTTGCGACACTATTCCGGTGTACTCTCTCCTTTGTTTTTCAGCTTCCATGAAATACTCTTCTCAGTTAATGAGCTGCCCGATTGGACTTGATAGCAATCCTTTGGCTGTTTTATATCTTTGACTATAACTTTTTGTTACAGTGAGGGAGCATTTTTTATCGATTTATCTGATATTTTTGCGCTGTGTGGCTACAGTTATAGTGCTTTGTATAAACCTTGTGGGCTCTGTCAGCTCAATCAAATATACGAGCTAGAAAGTCTACATCTCGCATCTTCATTGCACATGGAAGGCTTATTTCGTCTGGTGTGGAGAAGAGAATTTTCACACATGGAAATACTTTGGAAGAATTCTTACCTTTCTGCAATCTGTTTTGGATCAGTATTTGGCCCAGAGTACCATCAAAAGTCAAATTATGGCCCTTGCAATCTTGTTCAAAAGACTGCTAGCCTCCCATTAATTAGTTCAGACTTTTGTACATGGTGTCTCTCATGTAGCTCCTACTGTACAACCTGCTGTAACTCTGTGAGATTTGAATTTGATTCTTTTGGCATTTCAAAAACTAACCCCATCAGTGATATTCTCCTGTCCACACTAACAGGTTGCATTTTGTGTTGCTATCACTTCTGCAAGGCATGTGTATGAGCTAGAGGCCTTGTTTTGCAAAGAAAACTTTATGGTCTTACACAAGAATACTTTGGTGCTAAGGCCTAGAGCTACCTTCCTTCCTAATGTGGTTTCAGCTTTACACTAACCAGGAAAATGTTCTTGTGACTCTGTCCAGCGCCAGTACACCAGAAGGAAAGTTCCCTTGACTGCCTGGATGTAGTTCGTGCTATGTGGGCTTGCCTATAATGCACTTCTTCTATTTCCTTTCCATTTGTCATTCTTAATGGTCTCTGTAAGTGCGTTAGTAAACTAAATGTCATCCAGTTATAGTTCAGATTTATTTCAACATAAAGACTTATCATCCCTCTAGCTGGGAAGTAACATGTCTTTGGTTACACCTGATGGTTTAAAGCCCAGCGGCACTTGTTATATGTTTTTTTAAAACTCCTCCCCACCCCACCTATTAAACAAAAAAAAAGTTCTCTTTAAGGGGGCATTGGGGTCTGTTAGTCACCTTTCCTCTTCTCTGGGGAATGCCGGCTGAAGCAGCTGAATATAAACACAGCAGGCAGTGGCTGGGAGATATATCCAGCCTGCTATTGGCTAATTCAAATTGCAATAGCAGGTTGGCTATTGCACCCACCCACTCTCTGCTGTCAAACCGCAGAGGAGGATCCTCCCGATATAGGCGGGGAGAGAAGCGGAGATTGAAGGGAACACAGACCACTGCAGACAGCACCCAGCGGGGAGGAGGATGGGAGAGCAGAGCCGATTGTGGCGGCAGAGGAGGCAGAGGCAGCGGCAGGGGACAATGAATGGGCTGACAAAAGCCCAGGCAAAAGGATGCAATTTTGGGGATTTGTCGAGCCCTGTTCTAAGTAGCAGTCCCTTCTTATCATTTAACCCTTCAGAAGACATCTGTAATAAAGGTATGTGTTCATTATTGGGTTAAAATGTAGGTGCAGGGTTCAGGTGGCTAGTTGGAGCTGGGCTTTAATGAAACAAGGTTCAGTTTTTGTAAGGCTTATTAGGCCTTTCAGGCTCTTCTTTCAAAATTGTGATTAAATTGCGCTGTACCGAGCTTCATATTTGTTGCAGAATAAATGGCTGGTCAAATATTATTAGTGAAGCATGCCTTTTTGGTATTGTATATCTTGTTAGTAATACAATAAATCATATATTCTTTATTCCATTTGGGTTGTTTGTTTGGTAAAACTATTTTGTGGATAATGTATTCTCCCTTAATAACATATTGCTTGGTTCTTCTCGCCATACTCTTCCTTGACACATTTAGGAAGAAGTCATATGACTGCTTGTTGTAGAGCTGATTTATCATATATTTCTGAAGAGAATGCAGAATGCATTCTGTACAATATATTATTTTTCATCTGTTATCAAGACTATTGTATAAATAATAGACTTTGCAAGTTACTGTTTGTTCCATCTTGCATCTCTTTCTAGTGTTTCATTTAGAAAAATAGTCAGCTATGATGTGACAGTGGCCCATGCATTATGATTAGGATTTCTACAGAATTTCAGTTATAGGTCACAGCTGCCCAAGTAGCTCTGTATTATTGCAAGGATGTGTAGTAATTTCATTTTACCAATAATTTAATAGGAGTGCCAATTTGAGCACCAGCCACATACATTTTATGATTTATGTTTGGCTTCATTCACAGACAAGTATTTTTTCTCAGCATGTAGAAGCAGAATGAAAGAAGTAACAAAACAGTGCTTTTTTTACCTACATTTTTATGTGTTTTCCTACATCATTTTCTGTGCATTTACATCAGTTCACATATAGGGCTGCAACCAACTAATTGATTAATCAATAATAATAGATTATGAGAATAGTTGTCAACTATTCTCATTATTGATTGGTTGGATCCCCTAGCTCTCTCCTCCACGCTGGGAGGAGGGCACAGCAAGCAGTGGGCGGGTGCAATACATATTATAAAATACTGTATTTACATTCGTCTGTGGAATCTTGCCACTGGCAGCTGTCATTCCCTGGCTGAAGCTATTCAAAAGTAATTTTTGGTTTCGACCAGACAAATTCTGCTGCGGGAGGTGCGTTGTAGTGCCATTCATTTCAATAGCACCTCAAATGCGCCTCCCACCCACAGGGTGATTACCCGCACTGGAACGCATGGTACCGCAATGTTCCACTGCAGCACAATTGCAAAAAAATTGTGCATGCAGTTTTATTCTGAAGTAAACTTTATGTTTGAAACACTGCATTTGTGTATTTTTTATTTTAAATTAAGGATGGTATTTTTATCCGATTAATCGAAAAAAGAATCGGCCAACTAATCGATTATGATAATAATCATTAGTTGCAGCCCTTTTCACATACTTACCTTGCCTTTCATCAGTTAACATGTTTGGTACAAAATGAACTGTTCAAAAAAGATGTACTTGGCTCTTTGTAGAACATAAGCAACACTTGCCAAACAAATCATGAAGCAGTTAAACAGGTGAATAGCACCATTTGTAAACCATTTGAGCTTTCCTTCCTGCTATATTGTTTTGCTTTTATTTTTGGGTACAAACCAGATTTTGCTTTAATGATTGTCGTCAAAAAGTATTTTATTTGTTCTGTATAAGCAAAAAAAAATGTTTTGTTTTTTTTTTTCAAATCTGACTACTACACTTATAGTTTAAAAACAATTATAATTAAGGGTATATTTATAAAGCAGTGAATGTGACATTCACCTATCTGTAGGCTTATTTTTCTGAAGCATGTGTTTTACATTTCAGTGAACGATTCACCTCTGACAAATGTTTGCTGAATGTCACATTTGTTTTTTAAATATGCCTCTGGTGTAGGTACAAAGTATCAAAGTAAATGTTTTATTCTGCGATTTATCCCGTTTTTTTACAATGATTACAGTGATTTCAGGTACGAAGCATGGCAGCGTTATAATAAATTCAGTTAATGCATTTTTTTTTTCTTTAGAATAGTGCCCTTGTATCCTTGTGTGTTATTTATGCAGTACTACTGTAAAATAACAGATGTGTAAATAATTTTGCTTAGAAATGGTATAAAAAATAGATAAAACATTTTGAAGGTGCATGGGGATGATGGAGCTAATTAAGGCCCCATTCACACCTGACCGTTTTGTAGCGCGTCCTATGCTCGATGAACGCTCTACAAAACGGTCAAAAAAATAAATAGCATTGTAGTCAATGGTATCGTTCCCACCTGTCCGTATTTCCGCCCGTCCCGAACCCACTACAAAACGGCCCACACATGAAAAGGTCCCGGAGCGTTTTTTGCTGCGTATTGGTCCGTTTTGTAGGGCGTTTTCCATTTGTATACTGCCAAGTAGCCTTTGGAATCGCGCGACGGTCGCGCGACTTTTTTACCGTTTTGGTACGTAGGTGCACCTGACGCATGTTTACGTTATGACGCGCGTGGGGGACTTTAACATTTTTAAAAATTATTTTTACATTTGATATTATTTTTAAAAACTGTTTATTTTTTTAACTTTACTTTAATTGCTATCACATAGAGGGGCTTACGAAGCCGCCTATGCGATAACAGATTGGTGGTGACAGGTATCACCTTTCCACTTTAAATAAACTGGCTTTCCAGCCAATCAGCATGGAATCAGCAGGGGAAGCTGGCTCCATGTTCCCCTATGGCACTGCCGCTCAGAGGAAATCTTCCTCTGGGCCACGGGCAGTGGCGTAACAATCGCCATAGCGACCCAGGCGGCCGCTATGGGGCCCGTGCACAGGGGGGCCCGGCATCTCTCTGATGCCGCCTGGGTCGCTATGGCGTCTCGGGTGCTGGCTGTCACTGACATAGCTCAGCAGTTGCTGTGAAGGAGAACGTTCCCCCTCATAGCCGCTGCGGAGCTGTGTCAGTGACAGCTAGCAGATGCGGCAGAATAGGCCGGTTACACCAGCATTTGCAGTAAAGAAGGAGGCGGGGCCCGCCTTACAGCAACCCCGCCGGCTCTCATCACTGGCCAGCGATCTAAGAGCAAGTGGGGCCAGTGATGTAAGAGGAGGAGGGGCCCGTCGATAGAAGGAGGCAGAGCCCGGGAACGGAAGAGGAGGCAGGGGCCCGGCAGCGGCGACCACGGAGGTGACAGGTAAGAGGCGTACAGCGCAACTGAGACCTTGCAGAGCCCACCATAGAGAGTCTATGGTGGGCTCTGCAAGTGGCATAACTAGCAATCACGGGGCCCCATACAAAAATTTGCTATGGGACCCTGTGATTTCTAGTTACGCCCCTGGCCACGGGTGTACTTATTTTCTTTTCCACCATATACCATTACATCTATTGATATTTTTGTTACATTAAAAATTGAAGATCTTGTTTTCCTTATGGTTTGTTCTTCCAAGTATATCACCTTTATCTATAGGTGCTATTTGAATGAAGATATATTCAAATCTTGTATGTTTAATATATGTAAACAGTTTTCATCGGATGTAAGGCAAAGAATATTTTTAGCAAGTATGAAAAATACCTGTTGAACTTCTGTTTGGTGATCTTCTCTCTGCTGAATGAACCTGCAAGTGACCATGATTTCATCACTTTTCTGAGCTTTCATTTCCCAGCCAGAAACGTAGTGGGGAAGAAGCTAATCTAACATGATCAGCTTCAACGAGCTGCAAAGATGACTTCTTTGGAGAGCCTCTCACTAAAGTGCTATCACATTATGTACAAGCAACATTATTTTTCTGTTTCCTTGCACATTATTGGGTATTCTTTTCAAAGTTAAATTTGGGTATTCTTTTCAAAGTGAATTTTTACAACATTCACTAAGCTAAGGGATAATTCCTTCTCAGCGTGCAGATTACCTTGCTAAGTGAACATCATTTGTGTCTTTGCGTCTGACTCTGAAAAACCTCTTTTGCATACCTGACATGAGACCAAATTAAATTTTAGCACTGTTGGTATCCCACTGTTTGTATGCCCTGTAAATTGGGAATCTAGCATTGCCCCTACATGTACACAGTAGAGTTTTGCCTCAAATGTCCACATTTGCCACCTTTACATACATGTGGAAAAATTATAACATTCCGTTTTCTTTCATCTTATGTCTCTGGGTATTTTTGTCCATGGTAAAGGGAGGGCAAGGACAAGCAGCCATCCCTCCTGACAAGTGAAAACACTTGTGCTTTAGATTAGTTGACAAGACAAATGATAAGGTTTTACTGTACAGACCTGGGAAATGGAAGCTGTAATTGAGGGATTTATCTTCTTTGTTTCATCTATGAGATTGAAGGTAAGGTAAAAAAAAAATAAGATAAACAACGCTAAGTAAAAGCATATGTGACTCTCTTATCTTCACATTAAAGAGAATCCTGAAATATCCGGTCTTTACTGTAAACATATTTGCCAAAAGTAGCACTTTGTTCTGCTGCAAAAAAAATCTATGTCAATGCCAGCTTGATTGCTATTACAAATTGTTCAAATACTGGATTAAAATACATACTTGTGCTTTAATTTTATGACTGAAGTGATTAGGCTTTGTCAGTATTTTTGGCTACAGTGGACAGAGCAATCTTGTCATATCCATATGATATGATGGTTCATACGGGCTGGTGCAGACTTCCGTGATCGTGTGCGGGTTCACACAGTGGTTGCCGTGCGGCCCCATTGCTTTCAATGGGGTTACATGTACCTTTTTTGGCGAGACACACGGCACGGTTTTTTAAACCACGATCATGCTTGATTCAACAGGCGGTATCTCAAGCTATCTGTCTGGGGCGACTGGAGTGTCATTAGAAAAATGTCACCGCCAGCGCAATCGATGGTGGTGTGCGATTCTGTGACTGTGCAGTCATGGATCGTCCAAGCGGTGAATCTGGCCTAAATAGAAATTGGCAAAAATCACAAAAACGTTTGGCTGAATGCTTGTGCTGTTTTAAGAGTTTTAATGCTTTTAGGCCCCAGAGAAGTCAAGGAAAAGTCTTTACTTAATGCTTGTTCCAGGTCAGTGACTCTTAAAGCTGTTGGGTCAGCATGAGAATCAGGCAAATAGCATGTTCAGAACAAGTGGTCAGATATGACAGCCTTAATTATTTTTTACTATAAATGGTTTTCTGCAATTTTTCTTAAAATGTTTAAAGCATTTTGAGTGCTTAGTAAAGCATTAATGCCAAAAAACAGATGTGCCTACTTGCTTTCATAAAAACTTTGACGTTACAGTAAACTCCCCAGTTATCCGGTAGGTGTCGGATAACTGTATTTTCTGGATGCTTGAGATTAATAGTAACTCTAAAGCAACCACCTCAGTGGCGCCCCACAATGGATATTCTGAAGCTCCGCTCTACTGAGCGGACCCCAGAGAGAAAGTTCTCTCTCAGGTCCACTGCTCTGCTCAGTGGGCGGGTGCAATAGCCAGCCTGCTATTGGCTACCACAGGTTGGCTATTGAAACCATGCCCACTGAGCAGAGGAGCGGACCTGAAAAAGAAAGTTCTCTCTCAGGTGCGCTCCTCTGCTCAGTGGGCAGGTACAATAGCCAGCATTCTATTGGCCATTGCAGTTTGAAATAGTCAATAGCGGGCTGGCTATTGCTCCCCCATTGTTTACATTCTGCTGCCGATCGTGGAATGTAGCCGGCAGCAACATGTTAACAAAGAATTTCCTTAGCAACTATATAAATTTAGTTGCTAAGGAACTTTTTTAGTGTGCACCAAGCAACCGACGTTTGTTTAGTGTGCATCACCGGCCAAAAATAAAAAATGTAGCAACGTAGCGGTACATTGCTAAACAATACTTTTCCATTAGGTTTACAGTAAAGCCTTGATGTCATCTTTCGCCTCAATAGCACTTCCTGTAAGTTCCACCAGCCATATTTAAATATGGCAGAGCTGATCCAGAAAATATTAAATCAATTAAAAATATCTTCTTGCACCTTAGTCCAAACAAAGATGCTTTGTATAACATTTGCATCTATTAACCAAAACAAAAGCATAGAAGATGCTATTCAGAACTAAAATCTTGCTGTTGTGCTCATTTGTGTCCACCAAAAGCCAACTTGACATAATCTTATGTTACTTTAACAAATTTTGCTAACAGATTATTTTTCCTTTGTGCACAATATAAGGCCAAAAAGGTAAAGGGGTTTTCGCTAAGTTAAAATCAATCTTCAAGATTTAACATTCCACATGTTATTTAAAATCTCTTTTATGTGTTGCCCCTTTTAGTCAGAAGGCATTGTTGATCATATTTAAAAAAGTAAATAAATTATATAAAAGTTGCTTTGGTAAAATTTACAATAAAAGCATTTTCTCAAATGTTTCCCTATTTCTTTATAATAAAAATTAGAAAATGTAACACTGTACATCTAAATCTGCTGCCAAATTAAAGTGACTTCTGCTCTGGTGGAATAGATAACTGTATTGAATGGTGTTTTTTTTCCCCAAACCTGCCTGCAGTTATTGTTGTTTGGACGTATTTGCTGAAGGTTGGGGAATTGGTTATTCCTGTTAAATAAATGGATTTGATGAAGATAGAATGTCTGCTGTATCAAGTCTCCAAATGAAAGCACAAAAATGCTAAATGAAAGCACAAAAATGCTAAGTTGAACCATTTAACTCCATGACACTGAGCTGAAGCTTCCTGCGGTGGTGGTCAAGTGATGGAAAAATTGTACTAATGGAAACTGAACATTGACCTAGCAAAAGTAGGCACTTCGGACAAGACAAGCTGCAGGATTTTTATTTATTTTTTAACAAGGAGAAAACAAAGTATTTGGCTCTGCAAAATTGAGGAGTTCATAATCAGACCACAGACAGGGACCATGGAGATAAACTCAAATACATTTTGTCGGTGGAAATGAAAAATGTGCATGTCTACAGTGTTAATGGACTTGAATCCCCGTCAGGTTTTACTAGACTGGAAGTGAGGGAATATGTACAACAGCGAAACAGGCAAACATTTTTTACGCTTTCTAAAATACCCCAAATAGCTCCATAAAGAGAACCTGTCATCTCCAAATGCTGTCACATAGGGGCTTGTTATCCCATGTGTGATAGCAGTACAGTTAAGTGAAAAAAAAAAAAGCAATAAATTAGACCCCTAATATTTCCCCGAAGCCCCACCAAGAGTAAAAAAAAAAATTAAAATGACGAAAAAAAAGAAATAATGAAAATAAAATAAAAAAAAATGTTGTGTTTTTCTTGCTTTAGGTGCAAAAGGAGCTGGCTACGGCTATGCTCCCGTGGTGCTCGTGCGGCTGCCGGCTCAATGTGTCAGACGCTGCAGATGGAAAGGTGCAGGACACCCCATGTGCAACGTCGGCCACACGAGCACCACGGGAGGACAGGACGCCGGGACCTGTAGGGCGCACTGGAATGTAAGCCGGCCGACTCCCTGCGTTCAGGTGCGGGAGGGGGTGTGGGGCTGTATTGAAGTCAATGGCATCGCCCACAGTGCGATTGCCCGTACTCGGAACGCAGGCATGTTAGTGCCTTCATTCCGGTCCAGTGCGATCTGCAAAAATAGTGCTCACAGCATTTTTGCGGATCGCACTGGACTGGAACACAGGCACTAATGCAGGCGATCACACTGTGGGCGAGGGGCCTGGCTGCGGTGCCATTGACCTCAATGCACCGCCAGGCCCCCTCCCGCCCCTGAATGCAGGTGTTTTTTTCGTTGGTAGATCTCAATGAGCTCGTCATTTGAAAAGTAGATCTCCAGACGAAAAATAGTGGGCGCCCCTGGTGTAAAGCATGCTGCTGCATCTAAATGACGATTGCGCCACACATGTTAGGCATTGCCGTGAGTGTCGCCTATGGACAATTTTGAGTACCATAAGTTTTCACCATTGCACGGGTGCACGAAATATTAACGCTTGACAAGTTTGGTATCTATTTACCCGATGTAACCCCATCTTTTATATTTTATTTAAAAAAGGGTATAATATTCCGTTTCTGTGCACTAAAATTCATTTTAGCGTATTTTATCTTAAAAATATTGGTTTGAGAAACAGTTGCATCGCAACTAGCACATTTTTAATTCTACAGGTTCTCTGCTTGCAGAAAATATTGTTTGGGGGAATTAAGCTGTTTTCTAGCCAAAAAGTCAGATGTGTGTGAAAATCTTTACAAATTGCTCCGGGTAGCAAGTAGTTAAAGTCTTTAAAGTTATTCTTTAATTACATCAGTCCCTTCCTGTTGTGTTATAGTAGCATTTATCTTTTCTAGCTCAATACCATCTAATCGATTCAGCTCACAATGTACCAACAGTTGTTGTTTATTAAGGTCATTAGAAGGACTAGAGTAATACACATTTGAATAAAATTCCACAAATGCATGTTCTATATCCGCCTGTAACATTACTATCTTACCCTGTTTACCTTTTTACCCAGTAAATAGTGTTTTTTGATTGTTACTCTTTAACCAGTCTAGAAAGCTTTTCTGATTTATTACCATAACTGGACCAAGTTGCCAGGTTCTTTTATAGCCTTTATTCTTGCACAATATTCCTCCATCTTTACTCTAGTATTCAAATATTGCTCATTCCTCTTTTTGAATGGTCCCTCTCTTATGAGTCCATCATCTCTTTAATCCTTTAATTTAATTAGTGTAGTTTTTATTTTATTATAGTGGGCAAAAATGTGCCCCTGAAGTCTTTTAAGTGTTCCAAAATAGTGATGAGTTAATAAATGAACTATTGTTGCATAATGTAAGGAAATTATTTAATGGATTTAAGCGCTGAATCTATTCATCCAAAAATTCCACAATACCAGAAAAAAATCAATCCATGAAAAAGTTTTCTTTGGTGATGAAGTGACATGTCAAAGTCTACCACCTCTTTCTTATGAATGCAAATCCAGTTGCATCTTACCTTTTTGTTATGATAGATGCCTAACTTTTCATCACACTCATTCTCTGTTTGCAAAGCAACTCTTCAAGTTTCCTAATGTAGAATGTGCTCTGCTTTGGGGTGCCTTAAATTACTGATGGAAAACTGTATCTTAAATAAGTGTTGGGTTTATTTACACATAGGGATATACATACACTCTAGTTCCAATAAAGAGAAATGGAGAGTGGATTTGGAGGGGGTCAGTAGTGATAGGAATTGAGGTTAGGATCCTTTAGCTAGCAACATAATTCTCTCTCTTTCACACATGCCATGTTTTTTTCTCTGTGCTCAGAACACTGCTCTCCAGCAGGTCTCAGCGAATCACATTCTTGATTGTGGAGTCAAGAAAGACTTGTCTTGTCCAAGAGGTCACAAAGGTTACCATTGTTCCTGCTTGTGAGCTAGGTTTGTGTGCAGATGAATACACAGGAAGAAGGTTCCATCATATGCCCCTGCCCCCATCCCTGCATGCATGTTGCATTGCTAACACAGGTGTGGGCAGTAAATACCAGCAGGGGGTCTGGCTTGATAAGGCCCCTCAGGCAGATCTTCCCTTCTCCAAAAGTTCTGTGTTATTTAATGGCCTCATCACATAAGTCCCAGGATGATTGATCGTCCAGGAGGCAGGGCACACCTTTACATCAAAGCTGTAATATAGATTTCAATTTTATCGGTTCCAACATTACGTGGTCTTGTGCCTATTTGGCACACACATTCAAATAACAAGCCACAGTAAATTGATATCTGCAGCTGTATTCTACTTCTCACAAAATCTCATTAAATCAAAGGTACATGATAGATGTATAGATGTCTAATAATGGTGATTCTAATGTATGCTGTACTCTATATTGGCCAATAAGCATGTGAAATTATAGATGGTTACCCATAATGCCCTACTCTGCATGATAGTTAGACATGTGAAAAATGTAGGCCTCATTCATGATAATCGAGTACACCATTTGAGTAAATCAACAACCACCCACATGCTACATATGTCTGGTATACACCAACAATTTCTATCATGCTGGATACTTTTTATGGTCCTGTTGGTCATTTTGCATTCTTACACAAGTACTATAGGTGCTGCAAGAGACCTTGCTCTGATCAGGAGAATCCATCAGACACGAACACAGCAGAAATGAGTAAAACAACAGCACATGCAGGCAGCAGCTGTTGCCAATCTAAAGTGGGCGGGGATGTGGATGTCGGGAGGACGTCATCCTGTAGTCCTGGCTCTTGTCGGGAGCGTGCACACAGATACCATGTAACATTCCAGAGAAGAAGCAGTCAGCTGCAAAACGGAAGTTCTCCCCAGCATGAGAAGAGATAAGGATTTAGAAGGAAGAGCAGCAAAGAGACAGGAAACTACCATGCATTACAGTAAGGCACACATTACAGTATTGGTTTATGTTAAAAAATCTGAGGGTTTAATGTCACTTTAAGCTCAGTGTTGATAATTGAAATTTTGTTTCCGGCTGCTGGAGTTGGGTAAGATTGTCTTGTCATTGTTATGTATATACATAATTTAAATGTAACCCAGTTTTGTAGTTGTTCTTAGCATTGAAATTCAGATTTACAAACAATCTTGGACAACAATGAACTAATTGTGTTTCATTGGGAATTTGCATCTCGAATACATCTCTGATGTAGTATTATCTTACCTTTGCAAATGTAAATTCTAGGATTACACATTCTGTAAACTAGTTCTTTTGGAATATCAATGAGTCCTAGTATGATCATAGACTCAAGAGGGCAATTTATATTATCCTTATAGAAGGACCAGTTGTGTGTTGCATGTATAATTGACTAAGGTTTTAACATTAGCACTCACTGAGCAAATTAAAACTTAAGTTAAACTTCCCTATAAATAACTGACACCAACCTAATCTTCAGTCGAATTTCTTCAGTTTGCAATGCAAAATAACACAAGAGCCCCATAACTACCTAAATCATTAATGTTATCTCAATTACATTTGGGCAGAGTTTGCAAGTCTAATTAAGCAGTCGTAAAACTGCCTAAGAAAAAGTGGTCATTTTTTTAGGCTACCTAAACCAAACTGATTTTTAGCATGTGTTAGACATTAGCCTTGACAGTACAGTGCACAAGAGTTGACATTCTGTGCACACTTTACTTGGTCTATGGTGAACTGAAAAAAAAACTACATATTTTTGAGTTATTGATTTGTATACCAGATTTTTGATGTGACTATTTTCACAATTCTGTTCTCATATATTTCTAGATTTTCTCTCTAGCAGATAACTGTATATCATGCAGTTTATTCAGCATACCTGCTGCTGCTAATATAGGCACAATCCATTTTTAACCCAGATTTGTTCATACTTTAAATGCACTTGGTAGGCACACTCCACTTATGACGGTATTCTAACCTTGTCCTTAATCCCAAACTGGATAGATATCCAGCAAGGGATCAGCTCTTATCTTCTGAGCAAAAGTAGTTTAATCAAAACTAAATCCAAAATGATCTGGTAGATGCCTGCTGATAGCTACATCTACTCTCTAAGGAATATACACACTATTCTCATCCCTATTATTCCCAATCCTGCACAGATCAAGCTTTTCTCTACTGGTGCTTCCTACGCCTGGTTTCATCATGTCATTTTTTCAGTTCTGTGTTTGGACCATTCTGTATTTCTCATCATCTGTAGATCAATCTTCCAAAAAATGAATAACTGATTATTTTAAACCTAATTTAGACCTCTACAAGAACCCTTTGGGAAGCTTGTAGGCAATTATTAGGAGCCACATAATACAACATGCTTCTAAATGCAATCCTTAAAATACTTGATCAGAACAGACTTGAATCTTTGCCTGACGTACTAGACTGAGCATTCCCTGCACTGGATGAAATTGACATTTTACACTAAAGTGATATTTAACCCTTGGTATTTATTTTTTAATTCAGCATTATAAATGCACACTTATTTAATGAGATTTTTTTAAAAATCTGTCTTAAATTGCCCCATTTCATTAATGTTTTCCAGGTTTCATACCATGGTCCCTTCCCTGCTATTTACAGGTGTCTCCTTTGCCTAACAAGTAGCAAAGCAGGCACCTGTGCTTGTGCACTGCCTGGGAAACGAGCTGAGCTATGTGCATCCACTGAAACACGCAGCGCTCAACAAACCATGCCTCTGCTCCCGCCTCCTCACAACAATTTGACAGGCAGCTGCAGCAGCCTATTACTGCCTTGTCCTCACTGCCCTCGGGATCACTCCTCTACAACCCAGAACTTCAGGGAAGCAACACAGACCATCCTGGAACCGAAGGCGGTAAACATGGACAAAGGTTAAGTATTTGGAGGTGGGGGCATACAAAGGTACTGGAGGGTTTTTTAACCTTAATGCAGAGAATGCATTAAGGTAAAAAAACACTGAACCTTTCGTACTACTTTAAGGACAACAAAGGTTGCCATGTAAATTAACTAAACCACTAGGATCTATATGTGCACTCCATCCTTTGGAGGATTTGTTATCACATTTCCCTGCTCCGACAGAGTATGTTTCCCTATTGTACTCAGCCTTTTCACATCTGACCTCCCCAGCGTTGCCTATGTACTTATCCAGTTGGAGGACTGACTTGAGAGCGCCTCTATTAGAATCTGAGTTGAAAGGTTAAATTAATTTCTATCTCTTCAGATCTCTCTCCCCTATGTTGGCAAATATGTGGGGCTATAGCTACCCATATATGACGGCAATGCCCGATTATTAGACAATACTGGTTAATTGTTGTTGATATTATTGGCTGTATATGGGTGTTAACTAGCTTAATGAAGCTAGTTATGAATTGACGAGTGCATTTGCCATTTGTATTGCTTGTTGGATTCGGTATGGGGACACACTGGGGGCTTTAGCTGCCGTTGTGATGTGCTGGGCTTCTGGTGTGTCCCTGTGTCTTTAAGGATGTTGGACTTCTTACTGACAAACCTGTACCAAATTAATCGTTTGCATTACCATGCGTTCCAGTGCGGGCGATCACACTGTGGGTGGCGTGTTTGGGGTGCCATTGAAATGAATGGCGCTGCAACGCACCTCCCGCAGCAGAATTTGTCAGTCGGAAAACGAAAATTACTTTGTTCCCACCTTTTTATATATTTTTTAAATAATTGTATTGTAAGCACATGGCGCTTGAATAGCTTCATCCAGGGAATGGCAGCTGCCAGTGGCAAGATTTTGCAGACGGCAGCTGAATGGAAATACAGCAGGTAGTGGGCTGGTGCAATAGCCAGCCTGCCATCGGTCATTTCATATTGCAATAGCCAATAGCAGGCTGGCTATTGCACCCCGCCCACTGCTTGCTGTGCCCTCCTCCCAGCAGGGAGGAGAGAGCTAGGGGATCCAACCAAACTAATCGATAATGAGAATAGTTGCCAACTATTCTCATTGTTGGTTATTATCAATTAATCGATTAGTTGGTTGCAGCCCTATTATTCACTTCTCAGGATACAATTATCATAAGTATGATCAGAGCAAATCCAGTTGTTATCAATAATTCAGATAACGAAAATCTATTATTTTAAAAAATGGATGAATATAAAATGCTTTTTAATATTATTTTATATTCGTAACAACCATGATATTATTAAAACATATTGTGCATAAATTAAAAGCAAAAAGGATAAAAAATACATGGAAATTACACAGATGGACCCTTTCTGACTCCCATAGTGTAACAGTGGCAACTGAGCATCAGCACAGTGCATGAGATAATAGTTAATGAGGTAAAGGCAGTATTCACTAAAAGTGATGTTCATAGCTGCAATAGCTGAAACAGATTACCATGTGTTGGGAGTTCAATATATTAGCACTAACTGTTATTTAATTTTCTATTAAAACAATATATGTTGTAGGTGGAAAACAGGTACTGAGGGAGAACAAGTTTAGATTAATTATGGACACTCATGCATGAAACAGATTACCTATCTGCAGTAAATACTGCTATAAAACTATATTGCAGCAGCATATATTATAGAGCTCTAGTTATTCCAAGAATGTGTAATGTAGGTGGATATACTGAAAAACAAAAAAACAGTTCAGATAGGATGAAAGTGACAAAGTTAAAAATATGTACCTTAAACATAATGGGTAGTAATATGGACTGGCTGGCACAAATCCCCTGGGTTTAATTTGAATAAAGGAGAGTAGAAAACATGTCAGGACCAGAGAGATGAGCCATAAAGTGCAGAGGAAGCAGCAGAGGAGTGAAATATAACTTACTATTTGCTGTAATGGGTTATAACAACAATCAGTCAATCAGCACTCTTGGTCCGCTTTCTGCCTTGTCATTATTCTCCTGTATTTCTCCCAAACCCCCACTCCCACCTACACTGCCTTTATGGTGAAGTTAATGTCTATTTTAACCATGATCAATTCTTACAGGTTTGGCAACCATGGATAACTTGTCCACGATCCACTTGATCCACTGGATAGCTGATTCACTCTCCCTTTCCCCACCATTCCTCTCCATTCCCCTACCCCCCTGTACCCATCCTTTGCAAATGGCCTACTCTCAATATGCTTCCCCTTCTGCCCTGAGACATCATTCCAAGGTTGCTTCTGATCTCTTCCTTGTAGAGCAGTTCAGTGACTGGCACCCAGCCATTGTGTGCTGATTCAGTTGGGCAGCACTTCAGACAGTACAGTAGGGGCCAGCCTCGAGGAGCATGACCCGGCCGCTGGACTGCTGTACAGTAGTAATCTATAAAGGGGGTGGCAGACATGCTGCAACACTATTAAACAAATATACAGCTCTTGCAGGTGTTGTTCCACAAGGCCAGATGCTTGTGTCCTGCGCAGCTGATTCAGCTGGTCTGAACTTCAAACAGTACACCTATGTCTGGTGGCTGGTAGCCGGTCGCTGAACTGTTCTCCAATAATAATAATTAAAGGGGGCAGCAGGCTTTAAGCATACTACAATGTTTTCCTGCCACTCTGGCCACCACGCCCCCATCCCATGAGGTGCCTCCTGAGTCAAAATGCTCAAGTTCATTAAAGGGACAGTCCTGGCAACTGAGGTGATTAGTGAGACTGCGTCTCTAAGATCAGGTGTGAAAGGTGAAGAGCTGTTCAAATATAATTTGTTTGCTTGCTTTCACTAATTCTTGTTCTAGTAAAGCAGAGGACCTAGACAGCATTATGGGATTCCCCAGAGTAGTCAGATTGTGGAAGGGGAGCAGTCACAGATGATGGAGAGGTGGTCCTCAGCTGGAGTTGTTAAGAAAAAATGTTGTTGTGTGGATATTGTGAAGACTCTGTCCTCTTGTTTGTCACTATGGCGAAGCACTGAGTGAATATCTGGTTGGGCTTAATTGGAAAGGCAGGTGAAGTTCTGTAAAATGTACCCGGATCTCTCTGAGCATTGTGCCGGTATATTATTTGCCACATAATATAAAGACTAGCCAAAAAGAATGTCCGGTTTGTAGGGTACATGGTGTTTTTGAGGGATCTGGATTGCAGGTTTTGCAATCCAGATCCTTGTAGATACATGACCTTGAAAAGTTAATTGCTGCTTAGCACATGCTTTTTCAAGTATGGACTCTTTGGTGTGGTAGTACAGTAGTTTGACAACAGGGTGGGCTGTCTTTTTTTTTTTTCCTGTTTAGGGTCCTTTTGATCCTTCCAAATTCAAAGCATTAATTTGGTATTAATGAAGTGCCCTTTGTGGTAGCATACACCATTGTGGTGGTAACGGTCTTAAGTTTGTCTCTAATGTGGATAATCTCCTGGTTTGGTTTTCAGCATCCTAAATAATGGTGGACACATCTCCCATCTGAGTATAATCAGTTGCCTCTTCGTCAGCAATGAGTGGGTTCTAAAAGGTGCCATCAACCTCGAGGTCTGATCAGTGGTCCCAGATAGGTATTATAGGGTTCCTAACTTCTGGGAAGTATAAATATTTCCTAGAACACATTTGTCTTTAGTGGCTTTGTGCATATGCAGCCCACCTCTTTTTTAAAATAACAGTTTAGGTTGTAGGCAGCAGTGGTTTTATAATATGGTTTCTGTTAACACATGTAAATATTCTAGAACTTCTAAAGTAACAAAGTTTGTGAGCATTATATATATCTTTAATATTTTATACAAGTTGAAAGGGGGATTCCAGGCACCCTTACGGTCTATACCAGTGATCCACAAAAATGGCATTTGGCAGCCAAGGAACCCCTGTTTTATGAAATAATCGACCATAGTGGTTTAAATATGCTAAAGTTCACTAAGCAATTTAATTCTTTTATACATACTTTGGCCTGAATGCTTCCTAAGTGACTTCAGTTGTGCATCCCAAGGCCAACACAGGTGTAGTAAGGGTTGGGATGTACAACGGTTGATAAAGCAAAGGTGGTATACTTGGTTTGGAAAATAAAACTTTTCTATGACTGTGCCCTAGTGGGTCGTGCCTACATGGGGATTGTAAAATGTACTCGTAATGCTTTAAAATAAAGTTTTATTCTGAAAGGTAGAGCTGTTGTTGCGACAATTGATTGTTTGAAGGACAGTAGAGCAGGAACAAGCTTGTGCAGTTTGCACCTGGAGTTGCCAGAGCTGCCTTGGAGGTCAGATTGGGGTTTGGAGCAGTGAGACAGTGCTGTTTATCGTTCAGTGAAACTTTTGTGCTTTTATAGTGATTTTTAAGTTGAGTCTATTGAGTGTATCCATATGTAAGTTTTTCCTGTTATTCTGGAAACCTGGAAGATGTAATTCCCAAGACAATGTTTTGCACATCTGGCAGCCTTCTGATTCCAATATCTGAAACCCATAGATTTATTTTAGCTGCTTCAGACTGTACTTTTTTTTGTAGCGATTCTTTCTTTTGTAACATGTGAAACAATTGCCTTTGTGTAAAAATGAAAGAATAACCACTTGTGTTGCTTATAGCATCTATTCATCTGAGGACTATTGTTGCTTCGCATACAAATGGTTTTCTTTATGCCTTCCTTTTTTACAGATATACAAGAAGGATTATATTGTAAGATTATACTGCTGGATTTGATATATTTTTACACATAGTTTTGTTACTCTCATCCACATCTAATAACCAACAGCTCTGTATTCCTTAATTCTAGGCACTGTTTGGCTAGTTAAAGGAGACCTATACTCAAATATTAAATAAAAGCTCTTAAATTAAAAACGTTAGAAGTGACACTAAACTCAGGCGTTAAATCTTAAAAATGTATTTTAAATACCTTAACTATTAACACAAATGTATCTAATTTGTGTATCACTCAGCGGTAGATCCTCAAATCATCTCTGAATTGGTGCTGACACTGTCCTTCCTTCTGGAGTGTGGGTGCTTTTGTTCCCCATGGTCCCTGTGTATGTTGTAAAGTAGTCACTGCTCCAAGCTCACTTATTGTGAATGTGGAACATATAAAATAGGTGTTTGTATTCTCCCTCTCTCCCCCTGTTAAATGTTTTAATAATAAAGGTTGTTCTTCTCCTTTCAGTGTCTAATGACTAATGCCTCCTGGATGGCTTCCAGATGGCTAATTTCTCTCAGAGATACCAGTGTTGATATTTCCATACAGTATTTGTTGTCTATATGCCCATTTACAAGGTCATATCAATGGTGTTGCTCTCCGTAGGTTTTTTGTTTGTTCTTCATTATGAAGAATCCATTGGAGGAAATTGCATTAGTTGGCTTTGCAGTGGCAATGGCGGTGAAGCAAAAATGGAAATTCTGCTGGAGATTTGTCATTGCTGGAGTTCCGTGGATGTATAAGAAATTAGCATGCCATTTATCTTAAAAAAACAGAATATCAGTTTTGGTTGGATTTGTTATTTGGAATTAAAATATACTTCTTACCTTGCAGGCTTGCCTTGTTTTTGCATGATTTTAAGAATTATATTGAAGTTATCATAATAATTTTAGTTGTGTAGCAAGATATTACTATAATCCTTTATCTCTGAGGAAATCATTGACAGAAAAAAATTATTGAACCAAAACACTGCACAGCTGCAACCACAACCCTTGTGAGCATCACAGTCAGGTCACTCTTGGCTGATGAGTAGGATTTTGTATTGCTACATATCCGCTGTGGCATCAATTAGCTCATTTGATGGTCTTCATATCTTCCCAACCTTTCAGAGCATACAAAAATGTTTTGGGTAAAAAAAAATTAAAGTATTATTTTGTACCTGTGGGAAATTGGGAAGAAAAAGTAATTCATATTTTTGGCTTTATTACAACAATCCCATAAGACTTTTTTTTTTCATGTGCATCTGTCTTTTTATGAAGAGCATTGCCAGCACCGACATCCTAAGTAATGCTATTGTTTCTTGACTGAACACAATTATTGTCTACATCTCAGCAAGTGTTTATAACTGATTAATGCTTCCGCAGTGGAGGCTAGGCCAATTACTTTACAATTTTTGTCATTTGTCGACGTCTTTCTTTGTCCTTTTTTCTTTCATTTCAATTTATTTGATCTACTGGAAATTCAATGCTCCTATGTTGTCTTTGAAGTAGGATCTAAAACTGGGTTGAAATATACATTGTTTATTATTGCGTTCTTGAAGGTATTTGTTACAATTGTACAATGTTCATGAAGTGGTACTTTGGCTTCTGAAAATGTTTTTTCTTTTGCGCTTAAGATTCACTGACTGAAATTCCTGCACACATTGTCAACATTAGCTTTTGGGGTACATTGATAAAGCAGTGTGTATATTAATGTGCTGCACTAAATATTCTCCGACATTGCACCCACCGATTTCACTGAAACGGTGTGAGCTCCGTGCTAAAAGTAAAATAAATCATAAATCGTATGCACCGCGCTACTGTTCATAAACGTGAGCCAGATAATATACCTCCATAAACTGTGTAAGATAACATAAGTATACATACATAAATATTTCAAAAACAAATGAATAATAATCAGTCTAACAATCCAATTTTAGTCCTTAATGCGTTAGTGTAAAGTGCTTTTGTGCATAATCCATAATAAAAACCTGAACAATCTATAGTGGACCTAATGTGCAGAATGCTACCGATTAATGCAGGCCACTAAAACTATCGCATCAATCCATAATATTAAATCGGATCAATAAAACCATTAATTATTAGTGGTCGTGAATAACACCATAAAAAGAAAATTAAAATAAATATAAACCTAGGGAATGATAATTAAATAGCAACTGCTTACGACCTAATGGTTTGCTAAGAAACAATTAAGTACATTTCTACATTGAGTCCCCTGGGTGCAGAGTTTGTAATGCATAAGTCCATTTTGTTTCATTTTGCGAGATTTTTAAAAGAATTTAAAACGAAAAATCTTGCAGAATGAAATGAATGGATTTATGTGTTACAAACTGTGCATCCAGGGGGTACTCAATGTAGAAATTGACTTAAATTGTTTCTTAGCAAACGATTAGGCTGTAACCAGTTGCTATGTACTGTAATTATCATTCCCTAGATTTATACTAATTGTCTTTTTTTCTTTTCTTTTTTTGGAGTTATTTACGACCACTATTACCGGTTTTATTGATCCTATTATGTATTATGGATTGATGCGATAGTTCTAGTGGCCTGCATTATTGGGAGCATTCTGCACTTTAGATACACTATAGATTGTTCAGGGTTTTATTTATATTAATATTTTTATGGAGTTTTATTTGTTAATATTATTATTTACTTATCACTGGCAATCCAATACATACAATGCGAGATGTGAAGGTTTTAAGCGGCCTCTAGAGGCAATTATTAGTATAACGATTCATCCTTGGGCTATATAAGAAAGCCCCAAAAATACCTCAGTAAGTGAGCCTGGAAAAAGTCAAAGGACAGAACGCGTTGGAAAGGATTGGGCACATACTGAGGTCAGACTATAGGAGATTAGCAGGTGGATTTCTGGTTCCGGTTCGTGCAGGAGGAATCGATTGATTGTTTGTTGCATGGCGCTTTCAATTAGGGAACTTGTAAGTGGTTTTTACTGTTGCAATAAATTTGACCAATTTGTACGTACTTTACCATTTGGCGTATAATTTCCTCCCTTATACTGGATCTCTCCCCTCGCTGAGCGAGTGGCACCTGCCGTTTAATATGGAAAGGAGGACTCATCAAGCCAGAGGAGTGAATATCCCATCCATAAAGGACACTCTCCACAATTACTTTTACTTACCATTGAGACATATGGTCATGGATTTCTGGTGAGTGTGTTCTCAGTTATTTAAACACCGGGGGAACTTTTTTCAGAGGATTCTTGCACACTGTGGATTATGCACAAAAGCACTTTACACGAACACATTAAAGGACTAAAATTGATCATTGCTAGACTGAATATTATTAATTTGTATTTGAAATATTTATGTATGTATACTTATGTTATTTTACACAGTTTCTGGAGGTATAGTATCTGGTTCACGTTTATGAACAGTAGCGTGGTGCATATGTAACATTCAGCAAATATTCACTACAGGTGAATATTCCTACTGCATGTGCCTTAAATTAGTGATTCACCTGCAGTGAATGTCACATTTACTACTTTAAATCTATGCTCCCTTTTTCACTTGCTAAGCATTTATCGCACTATCCTGTATACACACAACCACCCACTGTAATCTGTAAGTGTGCAATGCTGGTGCCTTGAAGGTGTGTCAGATTAGTATGTTAGCACAATACATATATCTGAATGTGCCCGTAGTGTAACTCTCAACCAAAACCCTATATTCTGCCATGTCTCCCCTGAAAGACAGAACCCCCTACTAATCCAAACTCTGTATACTAAGAGCTAGATATTTATGGAAAGTGTAGATTACTGTTTTTACAAAATGCCAAGCTATATTGGCCCCTAGAGCTGACAATTTATGTCTCAGTGATCTAAAGAGTGCACTTTTTTGGAAAAAAGAGGCCGGCTTCTACAAAGATTTTTCTGATTTGTTTTCAGAAGTTAAAGGAGATCTATGAAGTGAGTGATTTCCACTCATCCTCATAGTTAGAGCCGACCTGTGACAAAGAAGCTGTCACAGGTTGGCTCTATTGATTGGGAAGTGAGCAGAAACATGCCACTGATCCGCTCACTTCTTGATCGTCTCCCTGCAGTGAGCGGTGACTGTCAGTCATCCGCTCACCGCAGGGATTCTCCCCTCTCCGAACCTCTAGCGCTGAGTGGAGGAACGAACAGGGGAAGGGGCGGGCACAACTGGCTCTGCCTCTAGATAGACAGAGCCCGCTGTCACTCACGCAGCTGGGTGGATCTCGACAGTAATGTCGGGATCCGTCCCGGCTGTGGTGCTCACAGTATATCGCGGGCATACTGAGCTTTTGGGTCTCGAGATGAGGTTAATATATGTCCTCCCGTGACCATAAAGAGAACTTTGTGGAAAAACACGTAACCCATAGTTCTCTTTGAACTATATCCATAGATAGAATAATAAAGCAAACTACAGTGCTTATAGTAAAGTACATGCCTTTTGTGCCCCTCATTGGTGTACTTTTAACAAGCTGACAAATAATTCCCACATTTCAGTGTATCAAAAATGTATTTATTTTTTCTTGTTTTGGCAAGATTTGTTTCACTTGCATGAGTTTATAAATCTTTTTGTAAATTTGTGTGCTATCAGCAGCTGTTTGTTTGTAAATACCTTACCAACTTCTTTTTATGTATATGTATGTTTGTCTATGTATCCACAGGTATAAATAAAAGTGCTGTTTGAAAGAAAAAAAATAATAGATCATTGTTTATTGCGTGTCACAGAAGGTTATGTTAAAGCAGCAAGTTCATTTGAATGAGCTGTTTACAGTTCACAACTGTTAAAAAATCAGACCTATAGCATTTTTGCTCTGTGCATTGCAATGCAAAGTATGGTAGTGTGTCACTGCTTACTGTGGTACATTATGATAGTATGGTTTGGTGTGATTCACAATAAATGGCACTTCAGCACACCTGTATATAATATGTGCAGTGCATTGATGTGAATAAGCTCTAGATAGTGACTTGTCTGCAGTCTTTAACTCCAACAGCTATTTTGTGAGTCTAGCTACCTGTCAGACCAGATGAACTACAGTGATTTGCCGAATGTGGGATTGTGGGACAGAGAGTTGATAAAAAGAGCTAATCAGAATGTTCGGGCAAATGCCAAGACCCTGGAAATAAACTCACTTAAACATTATGAAAATACTGTCTTTCTAATTCATAATGTATGACGCTATGTGTTAAAAACATTTGAAGTTTCATTGTGAAGAAAACATAAAAACCGGCGCATAGATCTAAGTGAAGTATAAAAGTAACTGTTTAAGAAAGGTTAAAAGTAATGCACTTACAGAATATTTAAAAACATCTCGCCTGTCACACATCAGATGGAAGTCCCATCTCAGCTGCTGGTCCAAGATTGTTTACAGGATGGAAGGCACATGGAGAGAGCAGAGTCCAGTCCACAAAGATTCCAGATCATCTGTGCTGGAAGACACAGATCTGATCCAGTGGCTGAGCACTGCTGTAGCTGGTTCTCCTCAAGGCGGGACTACAGCTACTGAGTACTTCCAGGTTGTCAGGTGTCAGATGTTGCTAAGCAATGCGCTTCACCTCTTTTGTCAACACTAAACATCGAGTGGGTGGAGTCCTATATATAGGGGAAGGGGGAACATTGAGAGCTTCGGCACCAACTAGAAGAGAGAAACCAATTGTGGTATAATGCTAGCTACCAATGCATCATAATAGTGACAGGCAATAAAAACATAATAATAATAATAATAATATAAAGATACAACTATAAAAGACCTGTGTGAGGCAAGAAGAAAATTGATAATTGGTGGAATGTTGATAGGGGGGCACATGTATTATGTATAATACGCATGGATATAGACACATCACATGAATGTACAATGCACAAAAGTGCAAAGGAATATATTAAAAAAATAATAATAATAACTTAGTGAGAACTAAGTCATTCATTTTTAATGGCACCCCATACTTGGCAGAAAAAAAACGCATCCCGCACATCACACAAAATGATACAGGAGCCTTTTTGCCATGTTTGCTGTGCGGATATGACCCCAGTGAAATCAATGGGGCCACATAGCACGTAGACGTGCACTGGCATACTGGGGATGCACAGGTGTAAACCAGGTCTTAGGGTAGCTCCTTTCTCTTTCCAGATTCCTATGGAGCCACCCTTGTGTGTGTTTGTAGGCTGTGTGTGTCATCGCAAACAGATAGGCACAGCAAGGCAAGCCACTGAACGAACAGAGCCAGCAGCTTTGATGTTTTGTATTTTAAACAGCCAGTGATGGTTGATTACATCCAAGCGTTTGGATGGCTGTAAAGCTGCCCAATCACTTGTATGATGAGTGAAACTGTGCTGCTCCCCCTCCGCCACCTATCCCGGGCTTCGTTGTTTGTGATGTTTATTACATCACATCCGCATTCAACTGTCATTCCTCATGTTTCTGTAGCCACAGAGAAGCTGGTGAAGCAGATCTTAAAGACCCCTGATGTCTCCATAAAAAGGACCTGTCACATCCTCTTTGCCATCACATAGGGAGCTTCATAGCCCCCTATGTGATAACAATGAAGTTAAGTGAAAAAACAAAAAAAAAGTTAAAAACAATTAAAGTAACATAAAAAAAAAAGTTACATATAAATATATATTTTTTAAAGTCCCCCGCCCCCACATACACAAACATGCATAGGGTGCACCTACATGCGAAAATTACGATTATGCCCATTGCGCCACTTATGTTACATATCACTGTGAACGTCAGAGTGCGAGCAATAATTCTAGGGCCATCAGTCAGTGATAACACTATATTGGCGGTAAAAGCTTTTAAAGTGTTGCCTATGGCCAATTTTCAGGATGGTAGTATTTTTGTGATTTCGCGGATGTGCACAATTTTAAGGTTTGGCATCTATTTCCCCGACGTGACCCCGTCTTTTATATTTTACCAACAAATTGGGTGATAATACATATTTTATAACATAACGTAGGAAAAAGGGTTTTTCCCCCAAAATTGTTGGTACTTTTTTCTTTATATAGATAAAATAAAAACCCCAGTGGTGATGAAGTACCACCAAAAGAAAACTCTATCTGTCCCCAAAAAATGGTATACAATTATTTTCAGTACAGCGCTGCATGACGGAATAAATGTCAGTCAAAGTATCTCAGCGCTGAATACTGAAAAATGGCCTGGATAGGGTGTTTAACATCCTGGTCTTCAAGTGATTAAGAATATGTCCATTAAATTGCAACCAATAATATGTTGCATGTTACCATAAATTATTAGATGCTCTGCAACAATTCCTGCAAACAAATGTGCAAATCAGCTTTTTTTTATGATTCTTAAGAAGAAAATGTGAAACCCTGCTACTGGTACCCTAATCTGAATTGTATGGGTTCCCATCAGGGGTATTGCTAGGTTTGGTGAAAGACCCTGGGGTACCTGTGGGGAAACCAGAGGGGAAGTATGAGGAGGCCTGCATAGCGTACTCTGCCGAATAGTGGGTTTGGGTATCCATATTCCTTTTACGGACATAATACACTTTAATCATTTTGTTACAAGTGAGAATCCAATAGACGCTTACAAACCTCAGCACACAATTTTTAAAAAAATACAACCCTTTCATTATATGTGACACAAGTACTGTATATAATGTACTTGGAGTGCAGTGGTCAAGAGTATGTCATATAAAGTCCAGCATACAGAGTGCAGTGGTCATAAACATGAAATATACAACACAGCATATATAGTGCAGGAGACAGATGTGCGTGTTGCTGGGGGTCAACAGTTGGTATTGCACACAGTACAGGGGGTATTGCAGAGAGTGTACGGGTCAGGAGTGCATAACACACGGATTGCAGACGTTAGAAGTGCATAATGCTCAGAGTGGAGGGGTCAGGAGTGCATGACACACGGATTTCGGGGTCAGACTTGCATAATGCAGAGTGCAGGGGTCAGGAGTGAGTATTGCACAGAAAGTTTGGTACCTGCTAGAAGCTGTAAGGTATTTGTGTATAGGGGGTCCCAATACTCTGGTTTACTCACTGGCAGCAAAGACAACAGGATGCTCTTTCTCTTCAATATTAATCAATATATTAGGCTTCCGTTCCATCACGCAGCCTTGTTGCTGCTTGGATGTCATTACAGAAACACATGACCAAGAAGATCCTTACTACTGAACAATTATTCCTACCACTAAAGCTGGGAAATAGCATGTCCTAGCAGTAGTGAGTATGTATAGTGCTACCTTACTTCAGTTTAGAATGATCCTGGGTTGGAAACGTGTTCTTATGAGGCTGGTAGTGAAGGTCAACCACTGATGAGTGCCAGCAGAAGGCAGCAAATGACCTGTGCTACTATAAGCCACATACATTCCTTGCAGCATATACCTGGGAGCCAGTGGACTAGAGCGTACCTTTAATTGTAAACAATATGTCTACTTTCTACAATGAATTAATTACTGTAATGACCTCTCAGGAAGTTTCAGGGAGCCTGGGCTGTAGATGGGCAGATCTTTATTAAAAAGTGATATCTCTGGCCAAGCAAGGAACACAACCAGTTAATTACATGTTTTAATATTCCTTGTCTTGCTGATTGTAATCTCACAAATTATTCCATCTATTTTCAGACTAAAAAGAAAATTAGCCATGGTTCAGAATCCAGGATTAAACACTTTTCAAGTTGTTTTCAACAATTTTGAGATGGTGTTTGTTGATTGCGTAATTTAAGTATAAGCATCTCAGGTGGGATGAAAGATAACTCATTTCACATTCTTCATTAAATGAACAAAGAGTAATCTAGTAATAACATGCCTGCGATGAGATTATAGATGCAGTAGGAAACAACATATTATTATAGGAATTCTTTGTTGTTTCATTACTATGGATATTGTATCACATTGTGTTGATGGGGAGTAATTAGCTCGGAGTATACAGGCAAACTAGCGTAAAGGAAAAACATAATGTTTTACATTTTTGTTTTGCCTTTTTTGTTCATAATCTCATTCTTTAGTTCTACTAATGCTAAAACGCTTTTTTTAAAAATGTATATGCTTTAGGCTGGTTCAGTGAGCACAAGAGGTCTGGATGTCAGGGCTTATGCACAGGGGCATAAAAAACGCTACATTCAGATTCATGCAGCATAAAGTTTTTTTATGGATCTGAACACAGCAGCATTGTATATTATAGGCCCTTGCACACAGCTGCGCTGTGCTCTATAATCATGCACTGTGTTCAACTGTGTCACAGTAAAACAGTCTGCATCTGCGGTCAGTATTTCCACGTAGTATATGTTTGTGCATGTATATGCTGCGATTGAAAATTGTACTAGAGCAATAGAAGGCGCATTTTATGGATGTGTACGCTTTATAGACATTTACTCATCTAAATGCATGTAAACAGAAGCACTTTATTGACCATTACAAGTGTTTGTTTGTTTTTGCGGGAACTTTTTGCTAGCTTCCACCAATATCCTGCGTCGATATCAATATTTTATTATGTCTGTGCGCATGAGCCCTAAGGCCCTGTTCACACCTTGGTGTTCCCTGATGAGCGTCATGTTCGTGTGTGTTTCATGTGCATTTTTTTCCGCATTTGCCACATGTTGCTCATTGGTTTTTGTTGTCTGCAAATAGTAAACAACTTTTTGTGCGCTACTAATCTCTATCCTGTCCCTGTCATGAATCCTGTCATAATTGTTTAACAACATTGATAGAAACTGTAGTGGTAGGAAAACCCTAGGTATGTCCACCAATGAGATTGGTTCTGCCAGGATTTGAAATGTTGCCATTGAGAGTATGTTTTTGAAGATGCAAATCAAGAAAGGTCATCATATTTTTTCTTGCACTATACAGAGGATTAGGACCTTTGTCAGGTTTTTTTTAAAACTGCTTTCTTGATCCTTTTTGGGAAGTTTTCCCTACATTTTCTCAACTGGTGTTCATTAATGGTCCATTAACAGCGTCTGATGTGCGTTGCCCAAGCACAGTGCTGAAGCGCTGATCCCAGCGCATCGCACTGTGTACTTTTTTTGTTAGAACTTTATGGAAATGTCACAAGTGACATTCCATTCAGTTCTACGGGCACACCAGGGTGCGAGGTGGTTGTATCGCGTCACATCCCACTGTGTTGAAAAAAAAGTAAGGCATGCCTTACTGGTGTAAATGGGCACCATCATTGACAAGGCAAATTGCCATGTCTTGCAATGCGACTGTGCTGGAAATAACAGCCAGTGCAGCTCCAACGCAGATGGTGTGAATGGGCCGAGATGTTCTGGTAAATCTCCATAGGTGCAGACAACAATGATCTAACAGGCTCTTACCCGTCTCCCTTATTTTTCAAAATGTACAAAATTAAATACCGTATTTGTCGGCGTATCAAATGACCCCCTACTTTTTGTGTTAAAATATAGGTTTTGGGCTATACTCGTCGTATAAGACGAGTATAGCCCAAAATAATGTTTAAATGCACCCACTAACATCCATGGCGGTATTCCCGAGTGTGGCTTGGGGTTAATTTTCAGTACCATAAGCGGTAACCCCGAGCCACACTCGGGATTACAGTCTCTTGCCTTGTCCACGATCCCCGCTGTGTCCTCCATCTTCCGCTGAGTCAATCACAGCAGGCTTTGTATTAATGAATACAGGCTTTGTATTGATTAATACAAACCCTACTGTGATTGGCTCAGCGCCGTGCCAATCACGGCAGGCTTTGTATTAATGAATACAGGCTTTGTATTGATTAATACAAACCCTACTGTGATTGGCTCAGCGCGTTATACTGTATGTAGCTGGAGTATATGTATACAGTATACCGCATCCTTCCGTATGTACCTGGCGTATAAGACAACCCCCGATTTTCGGAGGATGTTTTAAGGTCTCAAAACCCATCTTATACGCCAGCAAATACATCGTCCGTGTGGGACTTTTTTTTTTTTCTTCTTCTTTTTTTTTTAGTTTAACACCACATCAGTTCAGTTTTTTTTCCTTAGCTATCCAAAATAATGCTACCTCTTCTGTAGGCTGAAAAAATATTAAACACTTGCATGGTCAAGTAAAACAAAGTTCTGGAAAACTAGTCTTTCATATTTTATAACGTAAGAACAGTAGCTTTCAAACAAATCATCCAAAATTCATGTGTTTTCTTTCCCCTGTGTCATTTAATTTAAGTGAGGCTGGTGACTTGTCATGCATATTTTTTGTAAAGTGAGAACATTTCATCAAAAGTGGTTGAACCTTCTCTGATGTTAAAAATGTAAGCCATTGTTTATAGAAATCACACCTTGTATCAATGGTCATATTCAAATATTGAGTCTAAATGATTTTAACAAGAAATTGTTTTATAATTGTAAATTGCAATTGTAAATTTCTTAGAAAGTCAGTCCAAAAATATGGGCAGAATAACAGGAAGAGCAATAGACAAAAATGTCAAAAAAGTTTGTCTTTTGCATCGTTCAAAATATTTTCACTAATTTATTTTGTCCTATTCATCCTGAATACAGAGACCCTAAATGTGCATTTGTGCTGTATAGGCAAAAATGGGTATTTATTAGATTTTAAAATATTAAACATTTCTAGTACAATAACTGTAATTCACTGACCTGCCTGGAAAGACATTTTTTTTACACCAAAGCCATCATGAACAGGTAAAAAAAAAGGGATTAGAATGTATTATTTTAATAAATATTTATAACTAGGTTCAAAATCATGTGTGCTTTCTAAACAGTGGAAAACAAGGATTCCCAAAATTGTAATTAGGCAGTGCATTATTAACCTTTTCATGTCGGAGGTATGGCTTTTTGGCCGCAATTCTTCCATGAAGACCACTTCTGGCCATATGTGTACCTGGGTCCCACTGGTTTCAGCCAGTTCTGTGCCGATGGCACCGCTTCCGATATCGAAGGGAAGTAAGCATGGTGTGTCTTTCATCTGCTGCATTACGTTTCCTTGGCAAACCACTACATCTACGGCTCTCAACGTTGACCGTGTCTTTGTGCGTCTTCAAAAGAGCTTGAACATCACATCTTAATACCCCAGTCTGCTTTGAAATCTTTGCCTGGGAGAGACCTTGCTGATGCAGTATAACGACCTTGTGTCTTGTTGCTGTGCTCAGTCTTGCCATGGTGTATGACCTGTGACATGAAACTCTTCCACAATCTCACCTTGGTAGCGGAGTTTGGCTGTTTCTCACCCAGTTTTAAGCCTCCTACACAGCTGTTTCTGTTTAAGTTAATGACTGTGTTTCAATCTACCTATGAAATTGATGGTGATTAGCGCCTGCTTGATATAATTGATGCTGGGTAGTCACACCAAATATTGATTTGATTTCGATTTTTCTTCTGTTCACTCACATTGCATTTTGTAAATTGATAAAAATAAACAATACAAATATATATATTATTAACGCAGTCTTCCTTTACAGCATTGCATATAGAACCATCAGCCAGCCATATCACTATATAATATATCAAAATTATCAGTGGAAAAGCAAGTAAAAATGTAACTATAACCAATATCGAAAGATAAGTAGAAGTAGAAACTATATAGTAGACCACAAAAGTATTAAATAAAAAAGAGAGAGGGGAAGAAAGAAGAGAAAAGAAAAAGAGGGGAGGGAAAGAAGGAACGGAATCCGTGCCTCATGCCCATAGCATATTTACCAGTTGTCAGGGAGTGCCCAGGGTATTAAGGTGGCCATACACTTTACTTTTGTCTTGCGAGGGTTGTAAAATTATTTAAAAAACGTACAATCTGCCCATCTTGGACAGACAGATCCTACTTGCGACCATCGCAAGCCCGTCCCCCTGAGTGGCGGGTTTCCGATGACTGCAATGCAGAACGGGCAGTGTGCGCGTTCGACAACCGGCCTGTTCGGCAGTTAGTGTATGGGCACCTTTAGAGTTGAAGGATTTCCAAGGGGACCAAGTCTTATCGAACCTGCACATAGTATTCTTTAGTCTAGCCGTGAGACATTCCATATTTTGGATATCCTGGGTAGGTTGCATTAAGTCAAGTCAAGATAAGAGGGTGGGTTCGGTTGCCGCCGTTTCAAGGCTGTCGGACATCTAGTCACCGTAAGCATATGGTTGATCAACTTTGTTGGTGTCTTAGATATATGAGAAATGGGGAGACCTAAGATGAGATGAACAGGATCATCCGGGATCCCTGCATCCAGCAACCCATTGAGCAAAGATACCACCTGCTGCCAAAAAATGAAAATTTTAGGACATTCTCAATAAATGTGGAAAAGATTGCCAGTGTCTCTAGAACATCTCCAACAGGTAGAGGGAATGTTGAAGTTAATGGAAAGCAGGAACTTTGGAGTGTGATACCAATGGTCTAGAATCTTATATTGGTTCTCCTGATAACGGGAATGGAGAACGGGAAAATCTTATAAATATCCGAGATCAGGTGTTTGTGTGCAGAACCCTCCAAACGCAACCACTCAATCTGTCTCAACTTAGCGAAAGTTAAAGTGGTAGAAACCTTATGTGCAAAGTAATTTTTAAATAGGAAAATAAGGAATGCAAAGGGAGTTTAAATTTAACATGTAGGTCAGAAAAGGTGAGAAGGGTCCTATCACTCTTATTGATTACATAAGGAGCAGTCTAAGCAAGACTGAGCAACCCGCAGATCAAGAGTCGCTGCTAGGGTCAAGTTAAATAGAAAGGAGCACATCGGGGGAGACATCAGGCTAAATGTATTTCTCGAATACAATCAAATACTCTGCCTTATATGCGAGGGAGGTGGTGACTATAAACATAACTATAAGCTAGCATTAAGAGGTAAATAATAGAGGAATAACATGAGTCGTGTCCAAACCCCCAATCCAACTATGGCCACTGCCAATACAGGGAGATTAGTGACCATAAAGACCGATGGAGGAAAGGGGTGAATGGACAGGGTCTCAACTACAGGAAGTGTCATCACTTAAGAGTACACATTTGGTTCTGGAATGGTTTAAAATGGGGGAGTGGCATAAAAGATTAAATCATCCACAATAGCAATAATAGGAAACGTAAGATCAGATATTATCCCAGAAACCATTGAAGAAAAACAAGCTAAACTAAAAGGGGGAGAAGCCCAGGGCAGGGAAGCAAAGGATCATAAGGGGCAGTAATTGATCATGAAGGAATCGTAAGAACACAATGTCATTCATGTGGCGTTCCCTGGGATCAGGGGCACTTTGATGCAGGTGTGGTTTTACTCCCAAGTGAACAAATACATTTTTATCATGGTATTTTTTTAAAATAAACTTTGGCAACACCACTGTTCACTGCCATGGGAAAATGTAATAGTTTCCTAAATAATTATGCAAAATTAAGGTAATCATTAAATGAATCTTTTTCAACACAGCCATGCTGGGTTAATGTGATCCTCAAATAGTTTTACCATTTATATCAAAGTCAAGTTTCCAGAAACCGTAACAACACAATTTCCTGAAGTGATCAGAATAAAGGTTGCTGCGATTTGTCAGTTTGAACAACACTGCAAAGCCATGTCTTAGGACAGCACAAAACTAAAGTGAAAGCCACAAATGCCAGCCAAAAAACATGTGCAGTACTCAGTTTTTTAGGCGGGATGACCCCCACAAATGCCTCCAAAGGTGTAGCATAAAAACATGCCAAACGTCAGAGATGATTCCAAAAGAACATCCAAAAAAAAAGCAGGCTTCTCTTCCTTTATTAAACATCAATGTTCGTAACGTCACAGGTAGACGAGAGAAAAATGTGAGAAACCACTTGCTAACCGAGCAGATCTTAAATGCTTGTTTCTCATTTACAAGGAAGCACTTGGTTGATACTTTTTTTGAAGAATGTTTTATTGTCAGAAATGAAAAAGTGGATATTTTAAATACATGGGTTACTTTTTGTCTTTTCCAAAATCTAATCAACAGTCTGTGACAAGAATATAATGCCAACAGTAACTTAAAGTAGAAGTACTGGCCTAAATAAATTAAAAAAACAAAACTGCAGCAAACTGAGCTTAGTTTGGTCATAAACCAGGAATCTAGTAAATAAATAGTCTACCTTAGAAATACTGAAATTACTTTCATTTTTTTAAAAAAATTCCCAGCCTGTTTCCGGTATTAAAGGAGAACTATGGGGTGAGTAACGCTCAATCACCATGGTTAGAGCCGACGTGCGACATTTTAACTGTCACAGGTCAGCTCTATTGACCGCCGCTCGCTCACTCCCCGATCATCTCCCTGCAGAGAGTGGGGACTTTCGGTTACCGCTCCCCGCAGGGATCCCACCCCCCTCTCTGGGGATGGACGGGGGAGGGGGCGAGCATAACTGGTTCTGCCTGTAGATTGACAGAGGGCTCTGTCTATCAGCCAGCGGGGTAGATCTTGACCGTTTCGTTGGCATCTGTCCCGCTGCAGCGCGCTCAGCATATAGCAGGCAATAGCCCGCTATATACAGAGTTTTGGGTCACGGTAGAACATTAGTATATGTCCTCCCTTAACCCTAAAGAGAACTATGAGATGAAAAAGTTACCCCATAGTTCTCTCAAGTTGAGAAGTACCAGAACAAGATACTTTTATTTTTGTAATGTAAAGGTTTTTACATATGAAACAGTAACTCCCATATTTTAACTTTTTTTTTTTCTGCAGATTTATCAGACTGTGATTTGACTGCTTTCCCAATTGGTATATTCTTGTCTCTGAAAAACGTTTCTGGTAATATCTCCTCCATCTCTTTGGCTAATAATGAACTAAAAAGTCTGCCGGGTAAATTCTTTACTACTTTTCAGAACTTAGAAGGTAAGTGACGTTTACTTTGATTTTGAAAATATCATGTTGTTCTTCAAAAAAAGACAAAATAGCAAATAAAGTGTAATTACCTTCTCCTTTTTGCAAACTGTATATCTGCATAAATACCTTGGTTGTCACTGCACCATCATATTTGTGTTGGATCAGACTATTTTAGATTTCTTATTTACCATAGCCTGCGTTAAATATAAGCAGCATTTCAGTGCATCAACAGGCATATTTCCAGTAATGCTGCTATGTAGAGAGCTTCTACTGAGCGCATTGTTGCTATACTTACATGGTATTGTGGTTTGTACTCCTGAAATACTTGCTACTTCATAAATACTTAATACATAATACTTATGCAACTAAGCAGTAGAGGTGATACGCTAACCTGAGGTCTTAAGAAAACAAAGTGATTAGCAAAAGTTCCCCATCGGATGCATTATATTTTCTGTGGACCTAACATTTTAGAACAACTCTGAAAACTTATTTGTTTCAAAATTTGAATGTAATATCCGTTAGCTGCTATGTAAATCATAACAAAATGTATAAATGTGTTGTATATAATCATATTCCTCAGTTACATTATTGCAAAGAAGCATGACATTGCTCTGCTTGCAATTTTCCATTAAAGCATGTGAAACAATTGGTTTCCTCTTTTATTTTATTTTCCCCTATACGCTGCGCTCATATATTCTGTGTTGGCTGCTAAGTTTCAAATAGTACTGGACAGGCCGAGGGGACAGTCACAGTGTGGATGACAGACAGCCATAGATCAGAGCAGATCTGTGACTGCTATTTGAGAATAAGTCATTTACGCCACATTCTGCTGCACTATAGTCTGTATCCTGTGGAACGATGGTGGGGAGATGGATAGAGAGAGACCCTGGTTTTTAGTCCAGTTTGTTCTCTGTTTAATGACTGTAGCACAAAGGGCAGCCACATGCAGAATAGCTTCTTTGAAGCCAGTGGGGATTTTCACAGGTCTGTTGCTGCCCTACACACAAATAAAGAGTTGTAGTATATCACTGTACTGCCCCCAGATCAGGAAACATTTCATTCATGTGCACAGAGCTCCACCTCCTTACTTTAGTGTGTTGTGAGTGGTGCAGAAATCTGGAAGTTCACCATACACCCAGGATAAAGCCACCTGCCACCTGCATGAGGCATAGATGAGGCTGTACTCAGTTGTAAAGCAGGATTCATACTGTAGTGTTGCACAAATGCTGCACACTGATTCTAATTCATGCGCAGTTGCAATTAGGTCCATCTACAACATTCTACAATGCAAAAATAGGGGCTTCAAGGCACACCAAAAACCTTTCAAGTGTGTATTCAGCCTCAGTACTTAATTATTTCAGTAGTTGCAGTACCCACTATTACTGTCACTTCAATATCACTTAATCCTGTCTCCACTTCCGGCCATGAAATGATGACCGGAAGAACAAGAAAACAGTAGGCAATATACACAAGCCTTTTCATTTTATACCTTTATACCTTTACCAATGTCTTATATTTGTATCATTCATAAAAAATCTTATTTTTACCAGTAAATATTGAATTGACTTGTAGCAAATAAAAAGTAGGTGTTATCTCAATTTAGCTGCAAAACTGGAAATACACTTTTAAGGATGTTTGAGATGCATCTTTCTTCTCAAAACCTGACAGGTTTAGTTAATGTTGCTATGCTGGCTTCTCTAAAGTCCGTCTGCTTGAAAAGCTTCTGTGGTCACCAAATTTTGATATCTAGTAGATGGCTTACAGCCATGTAAAAAATGGGGGAACCCAAGGTAGAAGTTGGATGTATCAACAAAACATGTCAAAAAATAAACTAAATTTATACAATGGTAAACACTTCCTGGCTTGTCAGCTGTTATCTCTGTGTTCTAAATGAATATGGAAGAAAAAACAGGTTCCCACTTGACTACACATCAGAATTCAGCTGAGAAACCATATGATCAAATAAATATTCTTCAACAAAACTGGCATAAAGTATAAAAAAAATCTATTTATTTCAAGAAAATGTATAACCATGATTTACCAAATGTGCACACATATACCCCCTCCCCAACATTAACAAAACCCCTCCCTATAAAAACTCAACGCATGTAGGACCAGTTGGGTACCTGATATGGGCCTATATAGAAAAAATTCATACACAAGTCCTGTGTTAAAAAATAAACGATATCCGTGTGGTGGGTGGTGTTATAGGTAATGGATGTAATGTAGTCTAACTGTTGGGTATATGATCCAATATAAGGTATCGGAGATAGGTGAATTTGTATACACTGAAGAAAGTCTCAATAGACATGGTTATAGACGAAGGTGAGTTAAGCTATGTGTCCTGAGGTCCTTCTTGTGGACGCACTTTGCTACACATTATATAAGTACTATCCTTGTCGCACTCCTTACCGATATGTCCCTTGTAGTGGGGGGTGCTCGCAGTGACTGCGGATGGCGCCGCGAATGTCAGCAAAATTGTAGAAATTTCACCAGCACACCAGTCCTTTTAAGATAGCAAAAGCTTCATTTATTGAAGTTTTTTGTCATATGACCAAACAAGCGCTTTCGGGACCGCACAGGATCCCTTCATCGTCAATGCTAAAGCCTGATGAAGGGACCCTGTGCGGTCCAGAAAGCGCTTGTTTGGTCATATGACAAAAAACTTCAATAAATGAAGCTTTTGCTATCTTAAAAGGATTGGTGTGCTGGTGACATTTCTAA